>NW_020653855.1:1435098-1462054 GCF_003589595.1 Hyposmocoma kahamanoa
TTTTTCAGACATGTCGTGTAAAATTAAAGTGGAACAAGGCGTGTTGCAAGGGAAGGAGTGTATTTCGTGTTATGGAAAGAAATACTACAGTTTTGAAGGGATACCTTACGCTAAACCTCCAGTTGGGAAGCTGAGATTTCGGGTAAGTAAAATAGAAATCGCATGGGAGCAGATGTGAATAAGTTTCCTTTTATGGCACCAAGTGACAGAAAGCACAAGTCATACGCCTCCTGGCCATAGAATTTGCAATGACACTCAGATCTTTAAGCCGCAAAGATGTTTTGAAAATATATAATTAAATACGGAATCGCACGAAATCATTCCACCAGCTCCTTTTTAAAATCGCGGCACTAAGGGTCGTATTCCAGAACTCTACTCAATACTCAAGTCAGGATTTGAGCAGACTTGAGTATGATTTCAAGCACTGGAAATACAACCCTAATGGCAAGGACTTGAGTATGATTTCTAGTGCTTTGATTCATACTCAAGTCCTGACTTGAGCATTGAGTACAGTTCTAGAATACGACCCTAAGAGTCTATGCACACGGCGTGTTTTATACGCGCCCAGAGAATAAAGAATAAGAGAACGGACACTCTCCGGCTCTCCCTAGTTTTAGATACCGCACCATGCCCCGCACATTGCCGGTCACATGGACTGAAGGACAACAACGCTGCCGGCGAGCCGTTTTCGGGCGAAGACGGCTTTGATATTTAAATAAAGTTTCCATTTATTCATTACGAAACTTGTACGTTAACATATAACATCATTGTACGTTACTATTTATAATGATCGTGAATTGTATACGGCTGTTTATCATCATTTTCCAAAAGATGAAACTCATTATGTTATTGTTTTCTTAATTTATTTACTGCAGAGTAATATACATGTATAAAAAATACAGATTTATTTAATCAATATAATGAGACGCCATAACTTCGCGAATTTTCTATTCATATTGCCGATAAATATTACGTAGGTAGTGAATATATCTAATTATTAACTAAACTTGGACAAGCTATTTCAAATATCTTGGTTACCATAACATTTTAAGTGTTTTTAACATTGACTTACAAATAAATGGACGACGGGTCTAATACAAAAACCACGAAAAAAATGTCCCAAGTCAACCTATTTAAACGTAGTGACATGTAAAGGAATATGAAAAAGCTAAAACGTTGAATTTAAATTGTAATGTCATTGCAGTACTGTCTAATTTTGCTTGCTTCGCTGTCAGTCGAACAAACGAAGACTAAAACGTGAATGACGCTCTGTATACTATTTTAACGCCCTTTAAGTTCGGACACTTTTTAGCGCGGACCCGACGTCCATATAATTGCAAGTCAATGGTTTTTAATATATTTTTGAAATAAATCGTCAATATTACTCTAGTTAGTGAATTAATGAAAAATATAACAATATACCGATATAAATACCTAATAGACATGTACAATAATTAGGATTCTATTAATAGAATCATAGATAATAGATTCGCGTTAGATTTTTTTTTTGTAGTAGGTAAATAATTTTCGACCGTTGAATGGAGTGTCCGGGGTGTGACGCGCCGACGACGCGCGTTTAAGCGTGTTGTCGTCCATATTCATTAATCAGCAGTCTATCGTAGTCCACTGCTAGACATAGGCCTCTCCCAATGCGCGCCATTTCGCCCGGTCCTCAGCTCGTTACATCCATCTGCTGCCAGCAACCCTTAGCAAATCGTGAGTCCTTCTGGCCAGATCCTACACTATGTTTGCCGAGCCGTGGTCTCCACTCCAGAGCTCGCATCCCCCATCGGTTATCGGTTCTTCGACCAGCCCACTGCCACTTCAGCTTGTTTATTATACCAGCTTTGTCGACGACGATTATTAATACAAAGATCTTGGACCTTTTCAAGATGAACATGTAGGCATTACATAGGTGTGAATGCTCTATCGGGTGAGATGAAGGTCAAATGCGCACTTTTTTTAATCATAAAAATCTTAATCAGGATTTGATAGTAAAGGCATTAGGCCTTTCCTTCAACATTGAAAAGGATGCATTTGAGTTAAGCGGCAAGGTTATAGCTGCACCTGAAGTAGAGACTAAGCGTACTGTATTAAGTTCCATAAGTAAATTTTTTGATCCAATGGGTTACGCTGGCCCTTCAGTCGTCAAGGCTAAAATAATTTAACAACAGATGTGGAAACACAACCTAGATTGGGACGCACCTCTTCCTTCCAAACTTCAAAAAATATGGAAGAAGTTTCATTCTTCAATGTACAATATGGATAAAATCTCGAGACTTACATCTACATGAAGCACAAGAAGTGGAATTGCTCGGATTTTCTGATGCATCATCTGACGCATATGGTTGTTGCATATTTTGAAGGTGCAAAACGTTGATAAAAAATATCACATAAATCTCTTATTTATTATTATTTTTTATTTATGCGCCAAATCTCGTATTGTTGGCTTAGATTCCAAATTAACTATTCCAAAACTAGAACTCAATGGAGCCTTACTTTTATCTAAACTAGTTTCATAGGTCTTAACCATAATTAGTAACGTAAAAGGAATATTTCTATTTTGTGACTTAAAAATAGCTTTGGGGTGGATAAACACTGTTGAGGAGAAATTATCATCATATATGGCTAATCGTGTCAAAGAAATTAATAAATTAACTAATGGTATGACATGGAAGTTCACTCCAGGTTTGGCAAATCCAGCAGATATTCTGTCTCGCGGTGGAGATCCCAAGGATATTTTACATAACTGCTTGTGGTGGCATGGTTCTGATTATTTAAAAAACAATTTCTACTATTTTCAATTATCAGATGTAGAGTTCCCTATTTCATTGTTTGATGAGCAAGTAACTCAAACCTCAAATCTTTCTACTGACAATTGCATAATGCCATTCTTTACAAGGTTTTCAAATATCAATAAAATGCAACGAATTATGTCATATATGTTAAGGTTTATTAACAAATGTAAGAAACTCTCGACAAATACAGGTTATATTACAGTTTTAGAACTTCAAGATTCTTTACAAGTTATCATACGATATGTTCAACATCATTATTTCTCAAAGGAAATAGATTGCATAAAAAGGGGTGTTGACTATAAAACAAATTCTAGTTGTCATCTAAAAATGTTACACCCTTTTGTCGATGATAAAAACATTCTTAGGGTAGGCGGGAGATTACAAAATTCTAATCTACCGTTCAATAGGAAATTTCCAATAATTTTGCCTAAAAGGTGTGACGTAACTCGACTCATAATTCTAAATGACCATTTAATTTTATTACATGGCGGTCTTTTAAGTCGTTGTATTGCCAATATAGTTTTGTATCATACTGTGACTACTACCTATTTGTTAAGAATACTATAGAAATACTTATTCTAATATATGTAGTTATATATTTTGTTTAAATGTATCTTAAACATTTTAATATTTAAGTTGTGACTGAAGTGTCAATAGGTGGTTTATTTTAATTTCATGCGCGGGCGCAATTATGTCAACGACATACAATTTCTTTTTTTTTTGTTAAATACTTTTTCTTCCTTTGCAATTTATTTATTTTTGTTTCTTTTGTTTAATCACAATTGTTTTTCATTTTGGCATTTTCAGTACATTTTATATTTACAATACATTTTTTTATTTATAATTCAATATAAATCCTGCAGTCATTATGTAACGCGGATTCTTACAGCTACCTTGCCCAACGCATTAGCACGCTGTCAGCATCTTGGGCTCCTTGCCGCCTGGACCTAATTATATTCACATAATCTAATCCTAGTTTTAGTTTCTAGTATTTAAGCTTTTATTGTACCTTATCTGTATATTTTAAAATTAATCTCTAATAAATAACTAATTAAAACCTTTATACATATTCTTTTTCCAGGACCCGCAAAAACCAGACACCTGGTCTGGTATACTGGATGCAACAAAACCAGGCCCAAAATGCAGTCAAATGAATCCATTATCCGGAAAGGGGGTGGAAGGATCCGAAGATTGTCTATATCTAAACGTGTACACGCCGAGTTTGCCACAAGAAGAACTAGAAAAACTTCCAGTGATATTCTTTGTCCATGGCGGCAGTTATCTTTTTGGTCATGGAGACTATTACAGACCTGACTATTACATAGATAAGGATGTTGTTTTGGTAACCATAAACTATAGACTTCACATACTTGGATTCTTATGCCTTCATACCGAAAATGTACCAGGAAATGCTGCATTTAAAGATACAATAATGGCTTTAAAATGGGTTAAAAATAATATAAAATACTTTAACGGTGATGAGAACAACGTAACAGCGTTTGGGGACAGTGCGGGAGGTTCTGTAACGTCATCGTATACTGTTACGAAAATGGCAGACGGTCTTGTTCACAAAATAATCACACAATCTGGAGTTTGTATTTCTGATTTGTTGTTTACCGAAGAAGATCCTATAGCAAAGGCTAAACAAGTAACTAATCTTCTTGGCAAAGACCTAAAGGACATTAATGAATTATATGAATTTCTCCTAAATGAGCCAGTTGAAAATTTAGTATCAGCTGTTATGACAATTGAAATGGCAAGACCACCGTATATTATAAATTGTCATTTCTTACCCGTCGTCGAAAAAAAATTCGACCACGTTGAGCCGTGTTTCGGAGAATTCCCTCTAGTTACTATACTGAAAAACAATCATAAAAAGCTACCATTTTTGACAGGTGTAACCTCTCATGACGGCGCTTTGTTTGCTCAAAAAGATGGAAATATATCATATGTTGAGGACACACAAAGATTTATTCCGAGATTTCTGTCCTTGCCACATGACAGTCCCAAATCAAAGAAACTTGGTAGAGCATTGCATGAGTTTTACTTTAAAAACGAACCAATAAATGACAGCAAAAAAGAAGAATACGTTAACTTCCTATCAGACGCTTACTTCATTCGAGATGCGATACAAATTTGCGAACTATACAACTATGAAAATGTGCTTATGTATAATTTTCGTTATTCTGGCAATATGAGTACGAGAATAATGAAGAATCTCGGCATAAAGGGAGCGACTCACGGAGACATAGTTCAATATCAATTTTATAGGAAAAGCAAACACGAGAAACGTGACGCAAACGATGAGAACATTATTAAATTTCTAAGCGAAGCTTGGTGTAGTTTTGCCAAAAATGGGTGAGAATAATTTCATACTTTAATTGAAAATTGTCAGAACGCTTGAAATAAAATAGTCTTCCACAAAATTGAGCCGAACTTGAAAACAAGAAATGTGACGTCATGCGGACCACGATGTCACACTACATCGACCTTCACTCTGTCACACTAGGTCACATTTCGTAGGACTATTAATAAACTTTGAATTACCTTAACAAACCACCACAATGTCACACACTACGTCCTTCACTCTGTCACACTAGGTCACATTTCGATTACCTACTTTGTACTGAATTACCCTAAAAAATGTCATTTAATTGCATTCTGGTAATTGTCTACAAATTTTATGCCTTTATTATTTATTATCCCTTCCTCTCCTTTCCATCAGCGGACCACCCGTGCCGGACTGCGTTGCCACAGATGGACGGTCAGTTCAATACCGTCCCGCACTAAAAAGTTTGGCAACTCGTTTTTATGCCGAACCATCAAATTGTGGAACCAACTCCCGGCGCATGTATTCCCTCCCCTCTATAACATCGGGTCCTTCAAACGTAGTGTGAAGAAGCATTTGACCAGACCGGCAAAATGATAGTGACGGAGTGAAGATATTTGTGTTTTCCATCCGTTACTCTCATCTCTGGACTGTATTCGCACTTTCCATCAGGCGCGGTGCAGTCATTTTGCCGAGTCACAATAAAAAAAAAATATTAAGTCAATCTACATAGGTAATATTGTTCGGTAACATGTGAATTTCCCGCATTAACTTTTTAATATAGACACAAATGTGAAAATGTCTTTATTATTTCAGAATACCAACATGGTCGAACCAGCGTACAAAATGGCTGCCTTACAACCGAGACACCCATCTCTGCCTAAACATAGATCAAGAATTGACTCTCACGCAGCACCCTCATTGGGAAAGAATCAAATTCTGGTTGGATAATATGGGTGAAAGGTCTAAATTATAAGTTATTCTAGTCAAATTTACAGGTGTCACGTAATTAATAGAAAAAAATATGCATCTAAGGTGTTTTTGTACTTCAACCTATAATGATGAATTCCAACCTACTGTAAGACTCCATAGGGCCCATTCACATTGTACGCATTTGTATACACAACCCTTTCATGTAAAGTCCCTTACCTACCCGCGTTGTGGACCTTGTCCAAGATCCTCTACTTGAATGAGCGGGACAGCCCCATATCTACATTAGTTTTGATTGTAGTGAACCTCCCTACCACCCTTAGTACCGACCACCCTTAGGGTATACGAGAAGGGCACTATAAACTATGAACTCACAGAAACCTTACAAGTTCAGGTTCTGACCCCAGATCAGACAATGTACAAGGTTGTCACAGACCCTCTCACCCTCAGTACCCTCTCTGTTTTCCATATGGGTATATGGAAAACAGAGAGGGTACTTTGAACAAGACATGTCTGTACAGTACCCTCTCTGTTTTCCATATACCCATATGTACGGTACAGACATGTCTTGTTCAACCACAGCATTCGGTTCCGCACAATTGCACGCGGCGGGCAACGTTATTTTCACCTCTCTGAGCGCGTGCTTAGATTCCTTTTTCCTAGTAATGAGCATCTGATGTTATTAGTCACATTAAATAGCCTATTATGGCATGGGTGTTTTCTATTCGTATCCGCCTTATATTCGTATCTGAATATCCGCCATTCAATGCCGTGTGAAAAGGGTCTTACGTTGCGCATTAATGCGAAGCCCCTATTACTTACCAGAATGTAGAAATTAATTGTTATTAATGTATTATTAAGTTATTACTTATTAGTCTAAGTATGATATTGGTGGTTTTTGTGAACAAATAACATATATTTGGTGTTTTTAATCATTGTTTTGATTCTACTCGCTTACCTATTATATCCCGCAATCTATTGGATTGTTGAATGAAATTAAATACATGTTGTTAAATAGATGATGATATTTATTTTTAAGTAATTTTCTAGAATAAAACTGCCGCTTGTTCGTTTTTCATAAGTATATTTTTCGAAAAGTTGTCTAAAATCACATTTTTCTATTAATTATGTAAAGAGTTCATATTATCTCAAGCACACGCAGAGTCCCGGGTTCGATTCCAATATATTTTTTGTACTCCCGCCAAAATTACATCAAATAGAAATCAGCAAAAGCTAAGTTTATCGTTAGCTCAAATGTTTATTTTTTTATATTCTACGCGGTTAAGTGACAAAATATTTTTTTGGGATATCATAAAAAACCATAACCCAGTTTTAGAATATCGAAATTGTTTAATGATATTTCAGCTATGCAGCGTCAGGGTAAGTTCCGATAAGCCGAACACGATAATTAATTTTAGCTGTTTATAAAACGGAGTTTTGTGGTATATTTTTTGCTATTTAAAACGGTTATTTAACCATTTGTCACTTACTCGCGTTTTAGTTAGTGGACGCCAGTATTATTAGTGTAACAGACAGACGAAAAATCATAACTTGAGCGATTCCACTTGTTATAAGACATCACAATTACGTCCTTTACTATTTTTAGTCGCAAGTGTTATCTTGAATACCTGAAAAAAATCATGGAGCCTGAAAACCTCAAACATATTTAGATGGAGACCAAAAATATTGTAAGCGCCAAAGAAGGCATAACATCCATTTTTTTTTAATTTGCATTAACAATCGGTCACAAAATTCATTATTATAATGTTAAAATTTAATTTTATCACATTTATATATATGTAGACATATTTCAAAAAAATCTGATATAAAATTTGTTTTTTGTTGCTTACACAAATTGGACGGTAATGGCCCGATATGGTAACTTTGATCTGATGCTGCAACAAGTGAAGAGGTTGTAAAGTAAGTTTGTGTTATTTTTCTATCGTGAAAATTTACAGGAATCGTGTTTTACCTTGTGTTGTTTAAAGCAGAATTGAGTATACACCATTGACTTACAATTATATGGACGTCGGGTCCGCGCTAAAAAGTGTCCGAACTTATAGGGCTTTAAAATCGTATACAGAGCGTCATTCACGCTTTAGTCTTCGTTTGTTCGACTGACAGCGAAGCAAGCAAAATTAGACAGTACTGCGATGACATTACAATTTAAATTCAACGTTTTAGCCTTTTCATATTCCTTTACATGTCACTACGTTTAAATAGGTTGACTTGGGACATTTTTTTCGTGGTTTTTGTATTAGACCCGTCGTCCATTACTTGGAAGTCAATGATATACACCAAGTATATTCTCAATTTTACTTTAAACTCTTTCCAAAGTGATTGGTTGAACACTTCCACTGTCATGCGGAATCAACCAAAGCCGTTTGAGGTGGTATAGAAGTGCATTACGTATTTTTTTTAGAGTCCCACGTAAATTTGTATGGTTTGTTCACTTTTTTGATCTTTTTTAAATAAAGAGATTAGCTGCCAGAAGCAGTTTCAACTTTCTTAAATTTGTGGTGCTTTGTAGGAGCCAAACCAAAATGACATTCTGGTGTTTTCTTACATTGCTTGCTTTTGGTATGAACATATACGAATTACATGAAACAAAATAAGTAAGCTCAGTAGGGCTAGCACGACATGAAGCGCGAGATACATCGCATAAACATATCGCGCTTTATGTCGCTCTCGCTCAAGTCACGCGCTGTCGTGCTAGCCCTACAAGTGGAGTAAAAGGGACTTGAAAACTAAACTCATAATCCAAGTTTATGCGCCTGCCAAATTTATGTAGTACCAATAGAGCTCCTTGTGAAAGAGTTCGTCTAAGGTAGTACTGGCACCTTACATATTTCTGCCGACAAGCAGTAATGTCAGCATTACTGTGTTCCGGTTTTGAAGGGTAAGGGTGTTGGTGAGATTTCAGGCACATGGGACTTGTCAACTTATGCCCCTCAGATCTTTGTAATTTAAAGCTCTGAGTGCACTGCAACTGTTGTAGACGACACACGAGTTGTTCATCCCGTCACTTGTTGTTATAAAAAGAAAGAAAAAATCGTCACCGACGGCAGCTGTGGAAATCTCGCGAATGCCCGAGCATTCTCAAAGGCCACGGAAGACTACAAATTTAGGCTTAAAAGTTTTCGTGTTTCTCGTTAGGTAGGTATTTAATGCCAAAAAATATCATACAACATAGGAACATAGGAACGTAACATAGGAGTACTGAAACCCGCTGCTCACCGAATCGAACTCGGAACGAGAAAACCGCGAGTAATCGGGTCCCGATTTTACGATCACCTACCCACAAGTCTAAAAAGTGTTACAAGTGACCAAGTGTTTTGTTCCCGACTGAAAGACCTTTTATTGGATAATGAATTCTACAGTGTAGAGGAATTTCTTTTAAAGAAATTGTAAATATATTTTAATTTTGCACGTTCGCATTTTGAAAATATTTTATTTTTATTTGTATTTTTGTAGTTCATATTTTCTTTTCATTATTTTATTTTATATTAACAATTAAATTATTTTAATTTTTTATTGAATTGATATTCAATTATTTTTTGTGAAATTATTCCACTAGTTTGTTATAATTATGAATAATTATAAAATAATTATTGTTTACATTAATGACGATGTTATCCCTTGACATTATATTTCGAATTGTAATATTATGAAATTGATAATATGAAATAAATGATTCTAAATTATTATATTCTACATATATCATTATTATATCTATATAAATAGGCAGCTATGTAAACACCACGGTAACAGCCACAAAAGCCAAGTTCCAGGGGTATAACTACTCTATTCTACATACGTGCTGTTCAATTAATCAGAAACCCAGGACCCCGACTCAGAATCTTTTCATGTAGCGAACTGTATCAATGGGTTAAAGGGTGAGTGCTAACAACGAGTGAGCAAGGCCAAGCAAATGTACTTACAGTTTATTAATAATTTACTAGATAACACGTATGTTGCTATCAAAGCAAAACAGCAAACACTAGTCTAGGAAAAGGCGCCAAAAACAAACACGTTTAAATTTAGAATTTAAGTATAAAACTAAAACTTAAACAGACTGTAAAATATATACGAAAGAGATTTGTAGCGACGGCTGCGTTTCGCTACAATTCAAATTGAACATCGTTCTCGAATCGAAGGGCGCTTCAGATCAATCGAGTTAATACGTTCGATTCCAATTCGGATACGATATCGTTATCCAACAACGTTTACGGAGTTAATAAAATATAATAAATTAATAAAATTGAACAAATCTAGATTTTATATAAAATAAAAGATTTCCATATTACAGGGGTCTATTCAGAACCTTACGATAACTCAGTTGTCGACCGATTCGATTTCATATCGTACGATGTCTTTTCATTTATATTCACAACACCCGAATCAAACGTCAAACTGTCGTATTCGAAACCGAACCGAAATGACGTCACTTCCACTACGATTACTCGAACTTCTCGACCGGCAAAAGGTACAAACGTTATTCAGAACACAGTTATCGATTGAAAGTTACCGCACGTCCCTATTGTATACAAAGCAAGAATGTAATATGGAAATTTCTTATAATTTTAAACAAAGTCTGGATTTTGATCAATTTTATATTTTAGACCTTTATTTTTTCTAATCGAAGACTAATTTCTGTTCTTTGAGCACTACTAAGCGTGTTACATGATGAGATGCCTTTTAAGTATATGATTATCACTAGTATCAGGTTTCTTACCACGGTATGACTTCTTTTTATTTTCCCGATATTTCTATATGTGGGAGCTCGTATATCGGTCAGACTAAACGAACAATTGTCGATCGTATGAAGGAACACATCCGAGCAGTAAAAAACAATGATGCACAGAAGTCGGCTATAGCACTACATCTCACACAGACTGACACTAACCACTGGATCGAGTTGCATAGGCCCCAGGTACTCTCGACAGAACGTCACTACATACCACGGTTGGTACGAGAAGCCATCGAGATCACGAAGTACAAAACATTTAACCGTGATGATGGTTTTAAACTGTCCAGTGCATGGAATCCGGTCCTTAGTGCGTGCAGTAATAAAAACAAAAACACCTCGAGTTCAGTTTCGCGTGTGGATACAGTGAGTGTGGTTTGTGTGAAAAAAGTGAGTGACAATGGTAACGCCACAACAAATCGCGATGAAGGTAGTCGTCGACAGCGCAAGAGGGTAGACAGATATGTCTGCTCATAAAGCTGTCATCTGCCGCCGTCCAGTCAACCCGTGACCATGGAGCGTGCAACCGTTCCGAAATATCGGGAAAATAAAAAGAAGTCGTACCGTGGTAAGAAACCTGATACTAGTGATAATCATTTAGTGAATAACCACGAAAGTCTTAAAATCTATATAGCCTTTTAAGTATGATTGAAATTGTTAGTTTTGTTTTGTAGGTTCCACGCTTTCTTATTAGTTCTTTTAGAGGAGTAGTCATTTTATATTAAGTAAATATTAAATCTAGCAAATACTTATCTTATTTAAACTTTGTATTGAGAACTGAAAGATAAGTGGTGCATGCTAATTAACTTGAAAAAAAATTGGAACAATCCAAATGCAATGATAAATTAGTAACGTAGTAATAAATTATACTAATCTTGGGTGCATATGCGTGTAGCCAAAAAAAAAGCGCCGTGCGTTAGTTTCTGTTTAAAGGCCAGCTGATTTGAGCATCCGACGATCTGAGCTGGACCAGCACAAGCGCAATAGGCCGGGAAATTAACAGGAAGAGCGCCGCCTAAAGCTTGACAGCAAGCAATCATCAGCTGTGAATAAATAATAAATGGACAGCTATGTTAATAATGCTAATCACTGAAGCTGCGAATGCCTCAAACAATGCATGGATTGTGCTAAAACAAGATTGTAGTTCATTTACAGAACTTTACGTGTTGGGTACTGTGATGAAGTATATGAAGACTTCAATGAACCACAGCATAACATAATGTGCGAACACAGATGTATCAATAGGTATATCGATTGCGGGATTGCAACGAATTAAATGACGATTTCAATGAACATACAAAATGTGGTTGTGCAAACACAACACACTTGAGATTTATTACGCAACGAGTTGCAAGTTAATACAACTTCACGAATTAAATTGTAACTCAATTTGACTCTGCGTAAATGTGTGGGATTTGGGATGGAAACGGATAGATTGGAACGAACTCACAGATTTCCTTTCCTGTACAAAATGGCGTGCGCTGGCGCTGCTGCGTGCGTGTCTCTGAATTTATTCGGCTCGATATGACCACTTGTTTACGCAGGAATGCAGGGTGTGAAAGAAAGGTCTTCTGTTCGTTTTCAATATGCTGAATGTAATGTACTTAGAAATTAATTAAAAAAAATAATATTTAAACAATGCGTCTGATGCGCTAATTCTCGCAGAGTGAGAAAAAAAGAAAATGACAGCTCCGATGCGAGGCGAAGTGTGGGAGGCGGGCCGGCTGCGCTTTTTTATCGCGTGCATTAACAATGTATTACCAATAATTGCTACGTAGGTATTTGCTACTTTCACAAATTAAAGGTATACGCTTCTTATCTATACACTTGTTCCTTGCTAAATGTGATGTACTTTCAATACGCCAGCTATTCATACTACTAACCGTAATAAAAAAGCATTCACTAACACCATATATCCCATCACTCCAAACCAGCAAAAGACGAGCAGACATTGTTTGTTCAACTGAACGGTTTCGAACAGAACACTCCCACAGATTCTTTTGCTTTCTTGGTAGCTATTTGTATAATAAAATAAATCGTTCTCTATCTATATATCCTATGAATAAGTTTCAATGTAAAAAAACCGTACAAGAATGGTTAAAAAGAATTAACTACAATGACACTGAAAATTTTATATCAGTTTTTAAGTAATATAAATATAATTAAGACGCCAGCTATTATAATTAAGATTTATGTATTATTGTAATTTATTGTTATTGAACAAAATATGTTGACTAACCGTTATGCTATAATCACCAATTTAGATACCTAAGACACAAGTAAACAATTTTATTTACTTTAGGTATCACCTAGATTAATTTGCACTACTAACCTTAATTAAAGTAATGTAAACATAAAATAATTTCATTGTTTGCGACAATTTGGCGCATATATGTAAATAATAGGTTATTTAATAAGATTTATGTATGTATTTAGGTTAATATTTTATACAGAAATAAATTTATCTTTATCTTTATCTTTATCTTTACACTAGTTAAAAAAATATAACCGATTGAAAATTTTATTTTACATCTTTGCAAGATGTTAGTATTTTAAAAATACCCCGTATACTTAGCGACATAACTTTATGTTCTTGTCCGCCTCTTTTAACTCATCGCATCGTTCTATTAGACATTGTTTTTCCTTTTGGACCGGTTTATTTGAAGTCCAACCTTGAAATAAATTAAAATCAAACAGCGTGGTTTGTGTTTAGTTGATTTTGATATATGGAGAGGTATCGTAGTGCATTGTATATAATGGCGTTTAGTTACGATTTTTTGACTATTTTAACGTGCCTTGCAATAATTGGTGAGTCAATTACGGATTTATTTTTTTCCACATATTGTTTTTTATAATTTAGCATATTTTCATTGTGTTGATATGTTCTTCAAGTACTTGTGCGGTGCCGATGTATGCCGGTGGCGAAATGTTAAACTTTTTGGTGCACAAATTACATTTTCGTAAGCGCGTTTACGCTGTGCATCCGATTCGTATATATAATCTCAGTACAAGTAAAACCGACCTCAAAAATCATTCATCCCCTAGTTTGCCGCCCTTAGAGGTGGTATATTTTCTTCAAATTTAAATGGAACCATTTCCGAGGTACTTTCTTTCCAACGAAAAACAGTCATCGCAATCGGTTCACAAATTTGGAGTTATCGTGTAATGCATAAAAAAAACTCAGTCGAATTGAGAACCTCCTCCTTTTTCTAAGTCGGTTAACAAATCTAGGAAACTCGGATCCACTTCGGATATAGCATATTTTCATTGTGTTTACATGTTCTAAGTCCGAACCAAATCCGAGAAAATTCGAATCGGTACGCCTAGAGATAAAAATTATCTCTGTAACATTTTTTTGATAGATAGATAGATAACACGTTTATTCAGCACAAATACAAACAGAAACAAAACATTAAAATCACTTCACAGAGTTTATACGTAAAAGCACATAGAACATTCATTATTAATTTTATACACATTTATATAAAACACATATTGCGAGAAAAACAAATACTGTGAGAAAAACAAACAAATACTATAAGAACTGATCAAATTTTAATGTACCTATGACTACAGTTTGTGCTGAAATGGCCCTGACTCAGCATAAATACTGTAGACCGAGAAAGTCAAACAGTACTGGTTTTCTGCCAGTACCATATGGTGAGCGATCGCAGCCCAGTATGCCATGCCACCAAAATGCATCACACGCAAATATATGTACTTAATTATCAATTAAAAGTGTAAAATGTAAAGCAAATAATGTAAATAGTGTAAAGTAATGAAGGTAAGCAATATAAACAATAATGTAAGTTTACAAACATAACATTAAAATTATAACAACAGCCACCAAATATGCATTATAAAATATATATGTAGGTACGGAAATTCAGATTTACTGGCATCAAACCATCGATAAGGGAAATACGAGTATCTATGTAACGAGACACATCTGCTCTGACAAAAGATGCTTTTTGTATTCACGTTTGAATCATTTTTTATTATTGATGTCACGCAATGGAGGAGGAATATCATTCCAGCACTTACTGGCGCGATACATGAAATGTTTTGGGATGTTAATAAACCAATCGGAACTTATTTCCCCTTACACGTTGTGACCAATTAATTTCGAACCGTCATTTCAAGGATAATCGGACGTATTACAAACACTCTAAGTGACAGGCCGAACAAGTCGTACGCCTGGTGTTATTCAACACGCCTGTCCATAGAGCTTTAAATCGCAAAGATCCTTAGACTTCAAAACCGAAACACAGTATATGCTTAAATTACTGCTTGGCGGCAGAAATAGGTAAGGTGGCAGTACTTCCCTCGATGAACTCTTTCACATGGAGCTCTACTGCTCCTAAATATACATGTGTATTGACGTAGATTTGTATATTTATACACATACTTATATCTAAATCCAGTGGCGGATTTACAGTCTAGCCTATCCCAGGTCACGTAGTCAGTACCAGCCTCAGTTTCTCAGCACTCATCATAATAATATGCTGGTAGACTACATAATCAATTTACTTTATTGTCAACTTTTATAGAAATCGATTCAGAAATTAAGTTAACTATAATATCTGCTAGTTTTTAACATTTTTAGGAGGTTTCAGATTTAAATAAAACATTTAAAACGGTTTTAGGTTTTTTATCAATGAATATTTTGTTACGATTGGCCGCCCTAGACCTGCGCCTACTGGGCCTTAGGGCAAATACGCCACTGTCTAAATCCTAAACAAACTGTCTTATTCTAAGTATAACAAATATTTACTATTTTTGCACTAACGAATAAAGTATATGTGTAAAACACTGACTTACAATTATAGTGTAAAATGACCAGCCATTCGATTTCAGGTTTGTGGACCACTTTTACTTTGTCATGGCTTTAGCAGTACGTATATCATTTACGTTTTTAATATTCCAATTTACTAGTTATTACTAGCTATTCAAGCATTTTTCACTATTTTAGGAAGCTTTTTTTAAATTATTTACGTTAAAGAAAACGCAAAGGTTTAATACAAAGATATCTAATAAAATAGCGTGTTTAACATCATATTTTAGACCAGGATTTCTTAACCTGTGGTCCATGGACTTCTAAGGGGTCTGTGTAATGAACACCGGGGGTCCATGGCGAGCCTACCTAATATAATGGAACAGCAACTGTCACACTAACTATTCATATGTAATTATGTAAAATTTAATAGAATAGAATAGAATACGTTTATTTGCCAGAATACAGTAATTACAAAGGTCTTAAGTAAAATTAGGTATATTGTATTCAACCTGCAAGCAGATGTGCAAAGATTAATAGGATTCAATGTTTAGTCTCTATAGTTTCTAATCAATGTAATGAATTCGTAAATTCTAAGTATTCTTTATTATTATAGAAGCAATGTGTCAAAAGCCATTTTGTCACTTTTAATTTAAAAGTATGTCCTTGTAACAATTTAATTTCGTTTGGTAAATTATTGTAAATAATTATACAATTATACAATTGACTGACCGTGTCAACCGTGACCATGGGACCTGTAAAGGGCCCGAAACGTCGGTTTGTTTGAAAAAACAAATATACGCGATTTAAATCCGGAAAAATAGTTTCATTCCTATATATAACAATCGCGAAAACCTAAGAACTCAATTATACACATGTTGAAGCAGTTATTCTTATAAATTACTTTATGGTCACGAGGTTGGTATAAGAGATTCATAGTTTTTGCTTTAGTTTGCCTTTGAATGACTTCACCGCGTGTTTTAAAATATTGAGGATGAGAGTTGACAAATACGCAGATATCCCTAATGTACACGCATGGCAAAGGTAATATGTTTAGCCTTTTGAACAGCGGTTTCCAACTGTCATCGAACCACGCGCCGCAAATTGCTCGAATACACTTCTTCTGGACTTTAAACGCTCTTTCTAAGTTTACTGAGTTACCCCATAGTACAAGGCCGTATCTAAGTACAGACGAAACGTAGCCGTGATAGGCCGTCAACGCAACTTCTCGCGAGACAGTTTGCCTTAGTCTTCGTAAAGCGTAAACAAATCTGTATAAGTTCATGCACGTGTTTTCGATGTTCCTTCCAGTTAAGGTTCTTGTCGATTGTTAACCCAAGAAAGTTAAATGTGTCTAGTTCATCTACAGTATCAGATTTGTAATTAATTTTAACCGGTATGGGATTTGAGTTGTAAGATCTAAATGTCATAACTTTGGTTTTACTTATATTAACATTCAAGTCATTGATTCATCCAACTTATGACGTCTGTCAATGCTTTATTTACGTCAGTGTCAAAAGTAGCTTTGTTTTGGCATTTTATTATAACAGTTGTATCGTCAGCAAATTGTATACAATTATGATCAATAGCACGCGGGAGATCGTTATTGTAGAGTAGGAACAGTAACGGCCCCAAGACGCTACCTTGCGGTATTCCAGCATTAGTTTTAAAATGTTAATCGCAAACAATATAAGCTTAGTAATAATTAAACCTAGTTTATTATCTTTTCGAAAAGTGTCCGTGGGCTCTTTGACATTTTGAGAGGAGTCCACGACTACAAAAATGTTAAGAAAACCTTGCTTTAGACATTGAGGCGCCTGCGTGAAAGTTTACAGCAGTTCTTTTCTCTGTGTAATTGCTAGTGTTGCACCACCCTACATGACCACGGAGGAATTTCTTTATTTTTTATTATAGGTACACATTCATGAAAAAATTTATAAACAATTTTTACATTAAACATAATTTGGTATCAGTCATAGATGATATTCCTTTCTTGGCTCAGGGCTTCAGGACAAAGGAATTGGTCAACAAAGTAGATACTTTTTTCAATGGAAGAATGACGTGTCAAATTGATGTGCCACCTTTTCAATGAAAGTGACCCAATACAAAATTCCAACATTCTGAGAATTTAGTAGCAGTAGCGGTCTTTGTGAAAGAGATCGTACAGGGTAGTACTGCCACCTTACCTATTTCTGCCGTTATGCAGTAACGTTAAGTTAAGTAGTAATGTCAGCTTTACTGTGTTCCGGTTTTGAAGGGTAAGGGTGCTGGTGACATTACAAGCACACGAGACTTGTCAACTGATGTCTCAGAGCGACTGGCGCAGTGGCAGTGCCCCTCAAATTTATGCGATTTATAATTCTGAGTGGCAATTCAACTGTTATGGACAGGCGTGTAATTTACCCTAAGGCGCACGACTTGTCCGCCCTGTCACTTGATATTATAAAAAAATACGCAAAATAAACATGAAGTTGTAATATTTTCACATTGTTTAAAATCACTTGATTTCAAACAATGATTTGACTCTTACTGAGGTTTACAACTGCGGTGGTTTTTCTGCATGTAGAAAAGTTCGTTTTTCTTCATGGGCCCGGCCAGGGATCGAACCCGGGACCTCAGAGATGGTGACACCATGAAAACCGACGTGCAAGCCACTCAACCACAAAGATTTTCAAACAACTTCCGAAACGTATGCAGCCGACGACAGATGATCAGCGGCGTACGCATTGAATTATTTATTAATAGCATCTTTTTATTTTGACAGCTCAGGCGCAGCAGACTCCAACAATCTCCTACATAACTCAGGAGCAGACCCGTGACATTGGCGGACATGTTGACTTGGTTTGCGCTGTCCATGACGCCCAAGACTATCCTGTGTTATGGGTAAGACCATTCAGTTGTTCCAGAGCAAAACCTAGGAAGGGACAAATTTTTTTAGCGGAATAGTTAGTACTGTAATATAGGATCTACTTTATGTGTAGAAATACTGGCTGAATGAATGTAGGTTTGGGTTTAGAATGTAAAAAATAAGAGAAAAAAGATAAGAAGATCTTGGCTAGATTCCAAATTGAATACACGTTACAGTTATATTTATTGAGTTTTCTTATAAAAGTACCTCTACGCAACGCAATCTGAGCTACGGCTTCGAACTTCTGAACACACTGCCCCTCAAGAAATAGAAGGGAAACGATAGATGGCGGCGCAACGATTGTGCGACCGCTGGAAAACGAGTCTCGCCGATTCGCTCCGCTCGGTTCTCGACCAGTGGGTCGATAGGAGACACGGACTCTCAATGTACCGGCTTGTGCAAAGTCGCTAAGATGGAGACGTCAACGTCCTGCCATGAGCGCGGCGACGCGGAAGACAGAAGCGTGCAATCGCTGTAGTGTGCAACGCCGCAATCTGGTAGCGACTATAGGGGGAGATCCAAGAGCGGTATGTGTCAAGCTGAGCAGCGAAGAATCGTAGGAAGCTGTGGTCTTCTTTTGCGAGGAGGTCATCTAGCAAAAGGAGACCGCGGAGCGGGTACGTGAAGACGCGAGAACCCGCTCCGGCGCACGCGGCGGGGAAGAAGGCGAACTCAGTTCGCTGCTCGCCTAAATTCCCTAATGAGTCCAGCGGACAAGTGACGTCTATCCCTTCGTCTGAAGGGAGGAACTTTGGTAGAAGCCAAGGTGGCCGGGGGCGTCGTAGTGGTGAATCTGCGGGATCCCCGGCCAAGAGGGTATCCGTGAGCTTCCCCGGGCTCGATAGTATACGTGAAGCATTTCCCCCCGTTAAAAAAGGAAGGTTTTAAAGTACCTAGTTAAAGTGCCTTATTAGGTAATTTCAATTGACAATTACTAGATATTAACTTTACTGATGGTCTGATACTGAAAATCTTAGGCATTTTATTAATTTAATTATTCAAACAAAATCAAATTTCATTCTAAATTTTCTAATGCAATAATAAAACCAAATACCTCGCAAATGCTTATGCTCTGTTTTGATTCTTTATTTTTATTTTATTTCTTTATTCAGGTAGCATACTGTCATATACATACAATTATCTAAGAACTTGTATAAAAATAGACCTATAGTACCATACATTAACACATTTTTATTTTATTTTATTTATTAAAAAGATTTTTTACAAAAAGAAAACCTATAAATTAAAACTTAGCGGTACAACAAACACCTGAATAGGTTTATCCGTACACTGCGATTCATTGACGTGAGCTCGTAACAAAATTGGCTAACCCATTTGCCTACATACGCTTACCCAAAAACAACCACTACTCGAGTAAAAGACCCGTGAACGAAAATAATAAGTTATAGCGAAACTGATAAAATTAAATACCCTCGGAGTGGTGTTACAATAAAAACAGTCACTCACGTATACAGGACGTTCAGAGTTTATTTAATAAATATGATTTAAGATTTGTTTTTATGCTGTTAGTTGTAAGGTTAATTTTTATTTCTGGTGGTAGTGAATTAATTATTTTAGGTATAAAACAGCAAATAAGTGACGGATACAAAATTTTTACTCATATACTACCAAAATATTCACATTACAGGCCGAAAGATAATAATACAAATAAAAATATGCACTAAAACAACTACAATCTCAGTTCTCCCACTTTTGTAGTAAAATATTTAAGGAATTTACGAACATCATAAAGACACTCATCGACATTGACTTACAATTATATGGACGTCGGGTCCGCGCTAAAAAGTGTCCGAACTTATGGGGCGTTAAAATCGTATACAGAGCGTCATTCACGCTTTAGTCTTCGTTTGTTCGACTGACAGCGAAGCAAGCAAAATTAGACAGTACTGCGATGGCATTACAATTTAAATTCAACGTTTTAGCTTTTTCATATTCCTTTACATGTCACTACGTTTAAATAGGTTGACTTGGAACATTTTTTTCGTGGTTTTTGTATTAGACCCGTTGCGTCGTCCATTTATTTGTAAGTCAATGCTCATCGATCATAAAAACTACACGATCGCCTGAGAAAGGTATTTTTTGCATAATTTTTCCGAAAATTTGAAACATAAAAAGTTCTTTTTTAACGTAGGGAGATACGAGGTACATTAAACGTGATTTTCATTGTGAACGAGCTTGTATAAAAATATACTATCTAGGAAATGACGTCTAGAAATTAGTGACTGTATATTATGATTTTTTACACTAGCTTCGTAGTCAGTATTCTGGATGCTATAAGAACTTTTTTTATGTAACATTAATATTTAAAGTTAGTAAGGGTATAAAATAGTGTAATATTTAAGTTGTGATTATTTTTGTGACATCATTATATTCGTTGATTGGTCCCTTATACTATTATATTTTATTACTTTGAAGTTTAAGGGCGACCTCGATTTGTCTCTTTACTTTCAGGTAAAGTACAATCGCCTGAATGAGACAGAGCCTCTACCCTTGTCGACTTCCTCTAGTTTGATCACCAAGGATCCGAGATTCTCGTTGCAGTTTGAAGCTGCCTCCGGTACCTCTAAGCTTTCTGTAAGCATTTTGTGATATCATAATTTAAAAAGTTGTTAGGATTATGAATACAAAGATCAAATACATAGAAAAACTTTATCGACCCGATGGGACTTGAACCCGTGACCATACTGCACTGTATGCTGCGGTGAAGAAGGTTCTAAAATTCCTCACTAGATGTCACTAGCGGCTCAGAATGCCGAAAGATCCAGTACAAAGATATTTAACAAAAACACATAGGGGAATTTTGACAGCTAGATAACTTAACCCGTAGCTCAGTTAGTAAGAGCGATACTGCGGTGCAAGCTCCATCGGGTGTTCGATCTTTGTAGTAATAAAATCATAATAAAAACCAGTGAAGTTATTTTAGAATAAATCTCAATAATTCTGTAGTTATTTTTCAAACATGCTTGGAAACGTTTGCATTACTTTCAAAAAACGAACACGCTTGTGCGCTTGGAGGTATTTAACTACCGTCAAATCAAATACCTATTAACTACTTATGATATACACCAGAGAAAATATAGAAAAGTTAGTTTTCTACGTTGATCCGGCTGGGGATCGAACCCGGGACCTCAGAGATAGCGACACCATAAAAACCTGTGTGCAAAACACTCGACCACGAAGAAAACCCGTTGTAATATAGCATAGCGTGACTTGGTAAATAGGATAATGAATTAATTCGTTTTACAGATAAAAAATATACAAGAAACTGACGCCGGCTTGTACCAATGTCGTGTGCAAATGTCCGTAAACAACAAGGTAACCGCCGATGTAGAGCTACGAGTGAGAGACTCTCCGATATTTATAGATAATTCCACGAGGTCGCTCGACACTATCGCGGGAGAAAGTGAGTGTTTTATGGTTGAGTATGGGGTATAATATACATCATATAGCAAATATAGCAAATATAGCAAATATAGCGTCATATAGCAAATTCTAGGCAAACAATGTACACGGGGGTTTTTGTAGTATAAAATTCGTACTCTCAAATCCAAGGTAACGTTACAAATATTAAAAAAAAATTGTTGCATAGTAACATTATCATAGTCAGTGTGCGATATAGAAAAGTTTTTTTCTACACTGACCCGGCCGGGGAGCGAACCTGCGATGGTGACACCATGAAAACCGGTATACAAGCCACACGACCACTGAGGTCATCAAACAACTTCCGATAGGAATGCAGCGACGACAGCTGATCAGCGGCGTACGCATTTTACTGTGTATTAATAGCATCTTTTCACTTTGACAGCTCACGCACAGCAGACTCCAACAATCTCCTACATAAATCAGGAGCAGACCCCTGTCATTGGCGGACAAGTTGACCTGATTTGCGCTGTCCGGGACGCCCAAGACTATCCTGTGTTATGGGTAAGACCACTCGGTTGTTTCAGAGCAAAACCTAGTAAGGGACTAGTTTTTTGAAAATATTTTTGTTTAACGGATTACGGAATACTACTCCCTTAGAGCATGTAGGACGGGAGGCGCTATTAGCGTTATTTCTCGTACAACATTTTCTGCCATTTTTAAAGGGGCGGGGTGGGGGGTGGCGTGGGGGGTAATACCACAACCAAACAGGTGCACTCAAATGCAATATTGAATTGTGTCAATATGGTCTCACACAAACAAAAGTCGACTACACCAGCTTATTTCTATAATTTCACCAGCACCTTTATTTACCCTTCAAAACCGGAACGCAGTACCTAATGCTCACATTACTGCTTGCCGAAATCGGGAAAGTATAACTTTCCTCGACGCACTCTTTCACAAGATGCTCTACCTAGTTCTACTAAACTTATTGACGCCACCACCAAAACTGTCTTTTCCCTTTTGCAGTTCTTGGGATTTTTACCTTATAAAACACATTTCTTTTCGGTCTTAGATTAAAGAAAATTATCACAGTGCCCTGGAATGCTCATTGTTCATCAATTGGGCTTCGTCTTTTGATTGATTGAGGAATCACAAAGAATTATACTGCTACGAAAATGAAAGAAAACGTGTTAAGTCTCCAGACTATCGCCTTAAGCTTGGAGTTGTGTTTAATAGAAGCCTATTTATCCCTTTATTTCCAGGTAAAATACGATCGCACGAATGAGACAGAGCCTCAACCCCTGTCGAGTTCCTCTAGTTTGATCATCAAGGATCCGAGGTTCTCTTTGAAGTTTGACGCTGCCTCCGGCACATCTGAGCTTTCTGTAAGCATTTTGTGATATATAATTGAAATGGTTATTTCATCACACTTGCTCATAAACTGTATGAGTACATGGTGGCTAACTTGACTATAATATATGAAGAACTTTTTATAATTGATTTTAATTATTTTCTTTATAAAAATTTTGCAATTTATTTTTTACACACTATGATGACTGTATGCGTATTTGCTTTTTATAACATTTTAGTTCGGGTTGTATTATCTATGGAACAATAGCTAGCCATTTACAAAATCCATGGTTGTTGTGTTGTGGACCTTATTTATTCGTACAAGAAACAAAATAAACATTGTAGTTTTGTTCTCGCAAATGTGATGGAAAACATTGTATGCAAACGCGGACGGAAAAAAAATACAAAACCTCGTTTGTAATTTCGACTTTACCGCCCTGTTTATATTACACAATGTACTAATATTTCTCAAACATGCTTGGAAACATTTGCATTACTTTCAAAAAACGACCACTCTCGTGCACCTGGTGGTAATCAACTAACCTTCAAATCAAATATTTAGTAACTATTTACGAAATAAACCAGAAACAATATAGACATGTTAGTTTTCTACATTGATCCGGTCGGGGATCGAATCCGGGACCTCAGAGATAGCGACACCATAAAAACCGATGTGCAAGCCAATCGACTACGGAAATACCCCGACGTAGTCAGTACCAGGCAGGCCATGTAGTCATTACCAGTCGCCCCTTCCTCAGCACTCATCATATACTGGCAGACTACATAATGAATTAACTTTCCAATTTTTATCGAAATCGATTCAGAAATTTAGTTCAATATAATAGCTGAACTCTGTCTATTGGTGGAAACCGCATGAAAATCCGTTCAGTACTTTTTGAGTTTATCGCGACCAGACAGACAGACGCGGTAGTGATAATATGTAGTGATGTAATTAGTGATCATAGGTGCATTATATTATAGATACGTAACATGTCTATATTTTATACATAAAATGTACGAAAGCGATTTACTATGACCTAAGCGAGTTATTTCTTATTATCATCAGTGAATTTTTTGTCACGATTGGCCGCCCCTAAAATCTCGCCCTAGGCCCGGGCCTACTGTGCCTTACGGTAAATACGCCACTGGATGCACATTACCATTTGATTTTCATGTGAATACGATCTAGCAATTTTTTGTATCCATTAACTTCAATTAAGGCGAACAGAATCGACTAGACCGTATTCGTAATTTAAACAAAAACCTCGGGGTATTAATTTGTCGTAGTCAGTCAGTAATAGGAATTGATCATTGTTTATATCAAGCAAGATCTATTACAGATAAATGCCGAGATTTTGGATTATTATATTAGAGATTTAGACTATTTGTATGTATACAGCAAATAATGAAACATTTATCCATAATCAGCTTTTATTTAAAGCTGTTTTAATTTATTGCTCGTCATGATTAGTTGTGCGTGTGAGTGAATCGATTAAATCCAGTGAGTGGTTTAATTTTATAAAGACTAATAATGGAGGAAAATGCATCATCATCAAGGCATCTGTAAAGAGTAAAACAATATTTACATATAATTATTCCAATTAAATCAAATGACATAAATAAGGGGTTTTAATAATTACAAATACAAATTTAGAAACGATTTTTATGAGATAGATTCAAGTGCATACGATCCCGTCCGAGGATCGATTCAGAGGCATATGATCCAAAAAACGATTCAAAGCAAAAAATCGGGCATCGCTAGCGTAGCGTGGCGTGGCGTGTAGGGTAATGAATTAATTATTTACAGATAAAAGACATACAAGAAACTGATGCCGGCTTGTACCAATGTCGTGTGCAAATGTCCGTAAGCAACAAGGTAACCGCCGATGTAGAGCTACGAGTGAGAAGCCCTCCGATATTTATTGATAACTCCACGAGGTCGCTCGTGACTATCGCGGGAGAAAGTGAGTAATTTACTGTTGAGTATGGGGTATCTTTAGAATATAGTTTTTTAACCTTTTTCTAATCATGGACCCGTCTCACAATTTCAAAGAGCTCAAGGACCCTTTCCGAAAAGACGCGCGCACAGTATTTATTAACTGGCAACATATAATATTGTATACCAATTTTTAACCGACTTCAAAGGAGGAGGATTGAACGACTGTATTTTTTGGGGGTAATGTCCTTTAACCGATTTCAATAAAACTTGGCAAATAGATGTAATTCCAATAAAGAAACCGATAAGCAAACGTTGAGGTAGTTTTTTTTAACAAAAATGTTATAATTATTATATTAACGTGCTATGTTAGGTAGGCTCGCCAATGACCCCCGGCACCCATTACACGGACCCCTTAGAAGTCGAATCTTTAGAAGATTTTATGTTAACTGTCTCCATGGTCGGTTACTATGCTGGTCTGCCACGCAGAGGCCCTGGTTTCGATTCCCGGGCCGGGAGCAATATTTGTATGGCCTACATTTATTTATGTCGTGAGTTTGGGTGTAATTTGTGGTCGTGTATGAGTGTGTCTATGGCACCCGCTAATGCTAATGTTGAGTGTGTGCGTTATTATTGTTATTTTTAATTTCATTGCTTTAAACATCATTTTCTCGGTATCAATTACTAATCATTGGAACGACGTAACATTTACAATTCAGTCATTTTTGGCAAAATCTTATCTTCTTTCACAATCTGCCGATAAAACTATCGGCAACAACTACATGACTATTTAAAATTTTATGAAAACTGGCAACCCTACAAATGTCGTTTTACTCCGTCTTCAAAAAAGACAGATTATAGTTACGTATCGGAGCGTTAGTTCGAAACGGTGCTAGTAGATGGCGTTGACTAGTTTTACGCTAAGAGCGTTTGCGGACTCGGTAGGTACATCCGATTCATTTCCGAGAAATAACGGCCCGAAATGTCACCGGTGTCCAAAGTGTCATTTTATCTCGAAGTGTAGAAACGATATTCGTATTTTTTCGGATTAGACTCGTCCTTAGTGGGTAAACGCGCTTATTATCTATCATTTTATGCGAAAATTCAAATAGTTGTTGTATACTTGAAATCGTTATATTAATTCACATTCTAGAATATGCATGTTGTTTAGGTGTTCAGATGGAATGCTACGCTGGGGGCTTCCCGCCGCCGGAGATCTCATGGCGGCGTGAGAACAATGTGATTTTACCAACTGGAGGACTTATTTACAGGTAATATTTTTCAAAGTAGGTACACAATATCTCTTAATGCAGTACATAGCTGCCGTATTAGACTTTCATATTCAAAGCCAATCTCAAATATTCTTTATTTCATAGGTACAGCATAAGGATAAACAAATTACGAAAGTGAAAATATTATTGAATTCGATTTTACTATTATATTCAAATTTACAACATCTCTGAAAAACAAACCAATTTGATTGGACCTCAATTCTAATATCAGTCGAAGTTTTATTCGAAATGAAATGTCAATAGCCATTGACTTACAAATAAATGGACGACGGGTCTAATACAAAAACCACGAAAAAAATGTCCCAAGTCAACCTATTTAAACGTAGTGACATGTAAAGGAATATGAAAAAGCTAAAACGTTGAATTTAAATTGTAATGTCATCGCAGTACTGTCTAATTTTGCTTGCTTCGCTGTCAGAAGAAACAAACGAAGTCCAAAACAGGTCCAGAACTGTCATGTATTAATAATAGGGGTTAAAGTATGAAATTGCCGATTTGTACTGAAAAT
>NW_020653855.1:1482054-1623288 GCF_003589595.1 Hyposmocoma kahamanoa
TCCACTTTAATTTTACACGACATGTCTGAAAAATGTATCACGGAATATATTTTAATTCCCTCTTTAAATGAAATTAAGATCTTCTTTTTTCAATTTCACATAAGGTATTACATTCATATGCCGTTACAAGTTATATTGTAAATGGTGTTACGTATGTGATTTACTTCAAAAATACCAACGATCTTTTATCTATGTTATTTAATCATTTCACAGAACTCGTGTTTTTGTGATTATCCTCTAATCAAATAAAGTGATCATAATTATTTCATTTCAAATACATCATAATATGTGTCCGTCTTATAATTAGTGGTGCCCAAAACCAGTTTTGGTCTTGTTCTTGTATTTTTGTCCGACCTAGACCAATACCACCTAATTGTATCAGGACCAAGGCCGATTGTTCAAGTTTGAGCATCGTTAAAATGTTACTGAAAATGGTCTCATCAATAGGTTTTTTTTGTAATATCAAGTGACAGGACGAACAAGTCGTGCGCCTGATGGTAGGTAAGCTATACGCCTGTCCATAACAGTTACAGTGCCACTCAGAGCTTCAAATCGCAAAGATCTGAGGGGCACTGCCACTGCGCTCGTCACCCTGAGACATAAGTTCACAGGTCCCATGTGAAATTCATTCACAAGGAGATCTACTGCCAGTAACAAATATTTCATACAAATTATTTCCTTTTGCTTTAAGATACGAATTCGAGAAAGTAAGGCGACGATTTGCCTATAATTGCTTAATACATTTAGTTTCAAGGTGTTTGTAGAGTTATTCAGACTGTAATAATGTAATCAAATGTCTATACCTTAATACCTTATGTAAATAAAATAGATAAGTATACTATCTCAATATATCAGTTATAATTAATGGTAATAACATAAATGAAAGCACGCGCAATAACGCTTAGAATCGAAACATTCTCTCACTAAACACCCGCTACGCTCCTTCGAGCAGAGAGCAGATTTATACCTTAACATACATTACTAAATAAATATTAACTATCATATAAAAATAAATAAATATCTAAAATCAATCAATAAGAACGTATAATATTTTAAAATTACTTTTCGTCATTAGGTTGGCCTTCGTATCTTATAGTGAGTTACATACCTATGTCAATAAGTACTCAAAATGCACTTTGTTGCGTTTTTATACAACCTGAACCAGCCCTCATTGTCACTTTTTCTAGGAACCATTACAATATGATATTTTGATAAGTAGCAATTTGTTAGTTCTAATTCTTTTATGAAGGCTGTGGCAGAATATCACCGGCGTTGTGTAACATTCTGCCATTGTGCTGAGTTACAGACCTTTTTATCTCACACCACTATTGTTACTAAACACTGTGTAGAGCTTATATTTAATTTTACTTATTAATGTGTTGAGATAAATAAACGATTTTATTATTATTATTAATCGCAAGATTTGCGAGACTCTTGCAGGAAGACCGAGACCAGAAGCAAGGCAAGACCAATTCTTGGTGTTGTAATTAGCAACAGTACTTATTATCTTCTAATTCTATTATCTTCTAATCTAAATTTACCTCGTTCATTATTATTACCATCAGTATATCGCATTACGACAATGATTTATTTATATTTAATTAAATAAACATTCAAAATTTTATGTTTTTGCCTTTTTAATCCTATTATCAGGGTTTAGAGCTGCTAACATATTCAACGGCGATATCTTTGCGTTGGTGCCCTGCAACAACCTTTAGTTGGCACTTTTTTCATTCTGCAAAATTCACTTTGCATAGAAAAATTATGAACTGTGTACACATAAAATGAACGGAAAGATGACTTTTCAATAATGCCATTCGGAAGTGTTACAATTTCTCACCTACCTACCTATTTTCTGCTTCAATTTTACAAAAATTATGAACTGTGTACACCTAAAATGGACGGTAAGACAAGTTTTCAAAAATGGTATTCGGAAGTGTGTATAATTTCTTACCTAAATATATCCTGCTACAATTTTACAAAAATTATGAACTGTGTACACCGAAAATGGATGGAACGACTAGTTTTCATTAATGGCATACGGAAATATTACAATTGTTCACTTAGCTATTACAATTTCACAAAAATAATGAACTGTGTACACCTAAAATGGATGGAAAGATGACTTTTCAAAAATGGCTCTCGGAAATATTACAATTCTTCACGTACCTGTATCTCGTTACATTTTCAGCTTGACACTGTGCAGAAAAATATTATGATGCAAAATCCACAAGGGCGACGACGGCACGCACGTGTCCATCTTTACACTTATCTAACATTAAAATTGAACTTACCACTTACAATAAAACGGTTCAAAATACAAAAGCAATCGTGCTGTTGAACCATTTTCAATTATTATCCATTAACATTAATTACTTCCTACATCATTATCAGGCGTGGTAATTGATCTCAAATAGAATAATATTTCTCATCATTGCGTCCCTAATGATTAATAGTCATTATACAGTATTTTTGAACTGAAAATTAAACTTGTGAAATCGACTCGTTAATACGAAAACTAGCAAACAACTATGCGCACGCTCTTTTCAGTGATCCCTTTTATGGAATTCCTCATGCAACATTGTTAAGGTCCACAACAAACAAACTCATCGACCCTACGACATTGACTGACCTGCTATAAACGTGAAGCGTATTGCAGATGGTTCATAAAACATTTTTTACAACTTTTCCCTTTCAGAAAAGACCTGTGGAAAACTGTGGGAAGTATGAGTTGGTATTTGATACATAATCACGACGGCTTGCGGTAACGGATAATATTACAAATACGCTTTTTTTAAATTTCATTTTTGTATTGTTAGTTTTGTATTATGGTATTATACAAACTAATTTTGTAATATTACTATTATTGAATTTTGTTTTATAGGTTTTTTTATGACGTCAAGTGGCGGGACGAACAAGTCGTGCGCCTGATGATAAGCTACACGTCAGTCCATAACAGTTGCAGTGCCACCCACGGGCTTTAAATCGCAAAGATCTGAGGGGCACTGCCACTGCGCCCATCACCTTGAGACATAAGTTGACAAGTCCCATGTGCCTGTAATGTCACCAGCACTTCACCCTTCAAAACCGGAACACAGTAATGCTGACATTACTGCTTGGCGGCAGAAATAGTTAAAGTGGCAGTACCTGGACGATATCTCTCACATAAAGATGGGAAAAACTGCTTATTTTTTTAAACGTTTAAACGTTATGCTTTTTTTAAAAAAGCGTGCTTTTTTAAACGCTTTTTCACTTAAACGCTTTTTAGTTTGAAGCTGACAAAATCGTTTAGAAAACGGTTAAGCGCATAAACTTTTATGTTAAAAAAGCTTGCAACGTTGTGTTGATAACGAAACGCAAGAGTAGACCACTAAAGGTATTAAGATAAGTAAGTTTTTTTTGTAAAAACGAGTTATATTTTTATTATGACATAACATTATTATATTAACATCTTGTTCATTGGCGTTTAAAAGCGTTCAAAAACATAAGTTGTTTAACTTTTTTAGTTGTTAACTGTTGAAATGGAAAAAACTGCTTAGTTTTTTAACGTTAAAACGTACGTTTGAAAAGTGTGCTTGTAAAAGCGCTTTTCACCTAAACGCTTTTTAGTATGACGCTTAAAAAGTCGTTTAGAAAAACGATTAACCGCATAGACTTTATGTTTAAAAACAACGCTTACGCTTAATATGAAAAGCGTGCTTAAGCGCGTATTTTAAAAAGCAGACTTTTTTAAGTGCTTTTCGTTTAAACGCCCACCTCCACTTTCACAAGCAGCTCTACTGCTACTAAAACTCTCTCCACTAGTTTGTTATAAATTAATAACATGTTAATAACGAAGATCGAACACTTAGAAAGACATCCATCGACCCGGCTGAATTCGAACCGATGACGTCTTGTAACAAACAGTGCCAGAAGCTATGCCAACTAAACCACGGAGCGAGCCAGAGGACCTTACCAATTTTTCTATGTGCTTGTTGCAGATCTTTCTGTGTTTCCGCCATCTGTGACAACTTTATTTCTTCAGTTTTTTTAAAGCCTAAGGTACCGGAGGGTATTAAGGCCTAGCTAAGGGAGATTTCAAATAAAATGAAAAATGTAGTCGTTAATCAACAGGTTGAATTTCTAATTAGTCATTTATATTAAGGACTATAAAATAATAACATAAAATAACAACTTCTGCCATAAATAAAACAGGATTAAAACTTTTTAAAAACTTTACTTATAGGCCTTAATTTACTATGGCAGGGAAATTAGGCCTATTACTTCAGCAGTCTTAAATATTTATAATAACTAACAATATTTTGTATTTGAGATCCATAGTCAGGTAAATTAAGTAATTTAACATTAAATACTATAGAAAATTAGATGGATTTGCTGGTCAAGCAGACTGATACCGATCAATTTAGTTGCAGCCATCAGGACACTCAAATGTGTCGGTATCATCAACCGACAAACCAACACATTCTTCATGGAACCATTTTCCACATTTTTCGCATTTTCGCATGTCAGCCATCTTATCTTCTTCGCAAGCATGGCAGTACCACCCTCTTTCCTGCTGCGAGATATCATTCTTCTTTTTTGCTTCAGTTTTCTTCGCTTTCTTTTTATTATTTTCAAAAATATCTTTTGTAATCGGTGTCCCTCTGTAATTAATTGCTTTTTTTCGAATCGTCGTCGTCGGTGTTTTTTGTGTAATCTTCACTGGTGTTGGCATAAGTTGGTAAAAAGGCGTTTTTTTGTTCAACAGAGAGAGCGGTACATCGTCTTCATCGTCCGAATCTGAAAAACAAACCAAACGGTGAAGGTCCCTTCCGGTAGGCCTGGCTGGCGTCAGCTCTATTGCATCAGATGTTGTAGCAGACGTCTCACTTCTTTTAACAGGCGTTTTATTGCTGAAATCTAAATTTTTTTGAAAACTTGTTGAAGTCGATGGCCTGGGAGAATTCGGGTGCAAGTTTTCTTGATTTTCTGGTACCATCTGTGCTGGAACTTCTGTTAATACCGACGGAGCAAAAGCAGTTTCCGGAATTGCTTCAGGATTCAAAAGAAACAGACCAGTGGCTCTAAAGCCACTGGTTATGTTACTATGTGTCATGCATTTGGACCAGACATTAGAAAGTATGACATTAAATCGCGCCTTGGTTAGCTTCTTGTCTGGATTTTGATCCAAGAAACATAAGACTTCAGCATCCCAGTGATGTTCAAATGAACGGTAAACTGCTTTGTCAAGCGGCTGAAGTTCATGTGTTCTGTTCGATGGCAGACAGTATAAGGATATGTCGAACGAATCTGCGACGTCGACGATACTCAGATCTAAATGACAGGCTGCTCCATCAAAAATCAAAAGACACTTTCCAGCACTTTTGTATCTGGCTAAGTGTTTCAAAAATTCCTTGAAAAGATCATTTGTCATATAACCCTTAGCTGATTTTTCTATTAAAGTTCCCGGTGGTAAATTATCGTATAATTCCGGCTTCAGCCTTTTCCCTTTAAATATCACCATTGGAGGTATGGCAGTACCGAGCGCATTTACACATCCCGCAATCGTGACGCTTTCTGCGTGTTCCGAAGACTGCAAATGCACTCGTTTTGCCCCTTTCTGAGCCAAAACAGTTTGTTGGTGGTGGATCGTTAATCGACAACCTTTTTCATCCATGTTGTAGATTCGTTCAGGATGATTTGTCAGGTCCAAATCGTCATAAACTGCTTTTATTTTTGAGAAATGGTCATCAACAATGAACTTGTTGAGTTTTTGTGCCCGCGCCGGGTTCATAAACTGAGCTTTTCTTTTAGATAAATTAGGGTGTCTTTTCATGAAAGCTTTAAACCAGTCCTTGCCAGCGAGTTTAGTGTTTTCATTGAAACTGTGCTTTATGTTATTAGCCTCACAAAATTTGTAGACCAAGCGACGAAGTATGCGTGGTATGACGGGCAATCCTATTTCAGAAAACCTGATAATCCTCTTCACCAGATCATCTTCCTGTTTTTCGTTCAATATGGTTTACCGACCCAGTAATTTTCTCAAACTGCCAGTATTGAGATGATTCCTGATGGTTCTTCTTGGGACCTTATATCTCTCAGCAGCTTTATACGTACTCAGAATTCCCATTTGAACAGCTCGAACTGCTGACACCAGGTCTTCTTCAGACCATAATGCCCGTTTGGGAGGCATTATGGTCGTATTCACTGAAAATAAAATATCCACTGTTAGCTTATTCGTTATAATCTTACATATCTACAAAAGATCTTGAAAGGAGGATAAGACACAGTCATAAAATAATCTAATAAATCACTAAATAAAAGTTAGAGGATAATAAGGCCTATGGAAATTTTTGATAGGCCTTAATAACCTTAAGCCATATACGTAAGAAAAAGAAATATATTTAAATACATTAAGGTTACATTACCTACAAGATTCGAGACCACCATAAGGGTTAAATAAACTAGAAATAGAACACAAAGTCGATTAGCTAACTGTAATATAACAAAAAATACTTACAATTGTCTAGTGTGATTTTTTACTATTCGAGCGGCGCGACCTCTCAACATAGAATTAGACACGGCACTGACGGCGCGGAGCGGGATGAAGTGTGACCTCGAGCTTATAACAACGTGTGCGCACGTAATGTATCTGTGCGTGTGGCGTTTGAGTGTGTAAATACAATATAAGTACGATTTCTGTTCCTTAGGCCTTATAATCCGACAGGCCTTATTACCCTTAGGTACCTTATACTGTCTCACTGCTGCGCGAAGGCCTCCCTCCCCTCTCTCCACACCTCTCGGTTCTGCGTCGCTAAAGTCCAATCTTTTAGTGTGTAACATTTGGATTAGTTACCTACCTAACGTAATATCGACTAGTCCAAGCATAGAAATAAAAGGAGAAGGAAGCAGTCTTCTTGGGAGTGACCGTAGATAGTGAATTTCAATGGTTTCTATATATATCTTCCCTGGCCTTAGTTAGTTCCATAGTATAATGTCCTACGGGATTCTCACGTGGGGTAAACATTCAAACCATAATTGTATTTCAAAAACGATCGATTCGTTCTGTGGACCGTTTAGGTGCTCGGGTTTCTCTCAGAGAAAAGTTTAAGGAGACTGGTATCATGACTGTGACATCACAGTACATTTACTCAAATATTTTATATGACCGTAAAAATATTCATGATTTCAATAAGAAAGAAGATACCCATAATATTAACCTTAGAGCTAAGTTCAAACTCATGGTATGCCACGATTTCGTTTAACCAAGGTAAACGACTCTTTTATGGGGAACTGTATACGTTTTTACAGTAAGATTCCGGAGCATATATTAAGATTATCATTTCCTAAGTTTAAAAACTACATTAAAAATATTTTGATTGAAAAGTCATATTACAAAATTGAAGACTACTTAAAGATATATGGAAACGTCATGGCTCCAGATTCCACACAAATTTGATTCAAAGTGTACCTATTCCATAGCATTTAAGTTTGTTTGAAAAGAGCAATCCCTAGAATTTCTTGCTCGTTCTTCCCAGGGAAGTCAGCGTAGTGAACGAGCAATAGCTTAAATGTGACGTTTTCAAGTGTAAATTTATTTGCCTATGGATTAAAAGGATTCTTTGGCTTAAGCGTCTAGCTCGTCTCTCCATCAACGCTTGAGTCCACTGCATGGTCGTTTCCTGACTTTAGGGATCCATTCTGGGGTGGCTTTCGACTGAGACCCAAGACTGAGCAAGACGCGGCCCGCCCAGTTCCATTTGAGTTTACGCGCTTGTTTGCCCACATCGGTGAGGACGGATGGGTATAATCTTAGAATAATAACGCATAGAATGATAGTTTCATATCAAACGAACTGTCACAAGTGAGGCAAAAATAAAATTCATGTAGGCTAGTTTTAGTAGTAGGTTAATTTTCAGTTTTAGTTAGTGAATATTTATATAAAAATACAAGTTGAAACGCGTTACTTCCTTGTGATGTTAAGTAGTAGGTATCTATTTTATGTTTGTCTGACGTATTTTTACACTCATTTACCGCACATTTCGTCATTTTTAGCCAAAATTCTGGAGCTGTTCGCGGTGCAAGTTGACCTTGAGCACTGACGGCCCGCCCGCTCGTGTAGGCCCTTTGGGAGCGCTTCAATTTGCCTCACTTAGCGTGTGCGGACTAGGTTTCTATGCGTTATTATTCTAAGTGTATAATGCACGAGTCAATGAATTTTCTTTTGAGCCTGAGTCGCCTTTCATCAGATGTTTCATAGATCAATAGCCTTTCCAGGCGTTTTCAGTGCGTTTTTAGTCTCTTTTTTTATTTTAGGTTTTTTTTTAATTTTATTATTGTACCTGGAGTTGGAAGCCAGATATATCGCAGGATATAACAGTCTTACTATAGTAACTTTAAAGAAAACAATAAATAAGTAAGTTAAATCACCAGTTTATTATCAATATACCGTCGGAGATAGATTACCTGACACCCGATTGCGCCACACGTCGGACAAGTAGATTAGTTAGAAATAGTGTTTTTTTGATATTGTATGTATGTTAGTCCCTAAGTCCCTAAGGTATATGTTATATTTATCATGTGGCCTGAACTAAACAAATAAATAAAATAAAATAGTGCAATTACGCGTAACTAGCTAGATCATCAGTCTCCATTTCGGTTAGTGGCCAATTCAAATCCGCGTAATGGCGTGATTTACGGGAATCTAATTCTGCCATCCACTATCTAAAACGTAGCTAAGTGACGGCGAATAACCGTTTTAAATACCAAAAAATAGAGCTTAAAATTCTCTAAATTAAACACTTGAAACTAGCTAACGTGTGCGACTTATCGGAACTCCACTTACTGTGGAAATACGAAAGTCGTAGCCAATGAAATGACGAAGTAATAACGTTAAATCCCTCCTATGAAATTTGGTTTGGTGCTGATAAGCACATTTTACTTATACCATATGTATACTCGGATTTGCACTATCTCCGATGATATGTATATGTACATTATACAGGGTGCCCCTGGGCTATGGGACACGAAGGGAAAGTACTTAATTTATAAAATGTTAAAAATATACTCCATCCTCTTGTATGAAAAAAGATGAGAAAAATTATAAAATAAATTGTGGTTGTTCATCTAACCGATATCTAGGATTTTAGAATACTCTGTGTGAGTAAGGAGCTTTGCCGAATAAAACTGAGAAATGCTAAAGTCACGTATTATGCTCATCATTGAATTTAAAACTTTAAAACTCTCCTCTGTAAATTTGACAATTTCGACATACGATAGTTTACGTAGGACGGGGCGAAAATACTTCTTGTGTACTAAATCTGTCACGTATTCTCACAGCAATAAATCTAATAGTGTCAGGTTTAGGGATCTTGCCGGCCGTCTAACCCGTCCGTGTGTACAGATGATCCAGGAAGAAAAACATTCATTAATAGTCGATACTACTTGCCTCAGCACGAGTTCAACTATTTCCCGTACGGTTCATTTTTCATGGGACGAGCGACAGGAATACTGGCTTTGTTTTAGAATTTATTTTTTTACAAACGAACGTGTTCTGTTTAGTTCAGTTGAAATAAAAAAAAAGTCATTGGTATATGTAAAGTACGTTTTAAATACAGCGTTTACTCATAAAATTTCGAGGCAAGTTTGTGTTTTTTTTTTCGATCATGAAAATTTTTACGAATCGTGTTTTCACACCGTATTCTAATCAGTGTATATACACAATTTTACTATACATTTTTTCCAAAGCAATTGATCCAACACTTTGACTGTTACGCAGAATCAACCAAAGCCATTTGAGGTTGTATTGACTTTGAAGTCAGTTTAAAACGATAATATCGACTAAACTGACAATTTTGCTAAACGATTAGAAGAAGAAAGAAGAGAAGTAGCAGTAGAGCTCCGTGTGAAAGTATTCGTCCAGGGTAGTGCTGCCACCTTACCTATTTCTGCCGCCAAGCAGTAATGTCAGCGTTACTGTGTTCCTGTTTTGAAGGGTAAGAGTGCTGGTAAAATTACAGGCACATGGGACTTGTCAACTTATGCCCCTCAGATCTTTGTAATTTAAAGCTCTGAGTGGCACTGCAACTGTTATGGATAGGCGTGTAGCTTACAATCGGGCACACGACTAAGCTACACGCCTTGTTCGTCCCGTCACTTGTTGTTATAAAAAGAAAGATAAAAAAGCCTTCGCGTCACTTCCCGCAGATTCGCTAGGCGTCGCCGACGGCAGCTGTGGGAATCTCGCGAATGCCCGAGCATTCTCAAAGGCCACGGAAGACTACAAATTTAGACTTAAAATTTTTCGTGTTTCTCGTTAGGTATTTAATGCCAAAAAATATCATACAACATAGGAACATAGGAATACTGAAACCCGCTGCTCACCGAATCGAACTCGGAACGAGAAAACCGCAAGTAATCGGGCCCCAATTTTACGTTCACCTACCCACAAGTCTAAAAAGTGTTACAAATGACGAAGTGCTTTGTTCCCGACTGAAAGACCTTTTATTGGATAATGAATTCTACAGTGTAGAGGAATTTCTTTTAAAGAAATTGTAATTATATTTTAATTTTGCTTGTCAACTTATGTCTCAGGGTGACTGGCGTACTGTTAGTGCCTCTTATATCTTTGCAATTTAAAACTCTGAGTGGCACTGTATTAGTTATGGGATAGCTCACCATCAGGCGCACGACTTGTTCGTCACCGTCACTTGATGTTATAAATAAAAAAAAAATTAAATATCAACTTTCATCATCCCTCTGGACTGCGCATGAATATCCACCAAAGAGACGGTTTTAGGACTAGGAGGTTTTTCAGAAATGGAGTATGTCTAATATATATAATAAAGTATAATAATATATATAATATATATAATATATATATAATATATATAATAAGTAAGTCTAATATATAATAAAGTATATTTTTATTTATGTGACACTTGTAAATTACACACTAGAATAACTTATAATTTAGACCTGTCACCGATATTATCAAACCAGAATTTGATTCTTTCCCAATAGGGATACTGCGTAAGAGTCAATTCTTGATCTATGTTCAAGCAGAGACGGGTGTCGCGGTTGTAAGGCATCCATTTTGTACGCTGGTTCGACCATGTTGGTATTCTGAAATAATAAAGATATGTATTTTCACCTCACTAGCTCGGAAAGGCTTTCTTTCTCGCGCAAAAGCGTTTTTTCCACGCTAGCGTGGTGCAACAATTTTTTTCTTTCGATGAAAAAGAAACATATGTTACGTTCAACTACGCGATTTGTCGTACAATAATAATAATAATATTTGGTAAAATATACCAACGGATATGTATCCGTTTTTTTCCATCTCTCTAAGATCCGTTGGTATATTTTATTCTTATTATTGTCGACATTAAATTGACAGCGATAACTTATGTCGGTAGTCTATTAAAACCTTAGACTATTTCCTTTATTTTTTCCATCCTCTAAGAGTAAAACTGATTCGTTATAGTTCAACTGTTTTTCGTTCATCTACCATTTTCCTCGCTATAGTGAGGTGAAAAGTTATGTGTTTTGCTCGGCAGCAAAGTTGTTTTGCGTCTCTATATTTGAACCACTTGATTCGCTCGTGGTTTAATATTAGAATTCTTTAGGTTTCAATACAAGCCCTCGCGTGAAACTACAACTTTGCAGAAAAAAAATGTTTTCGAGCATTCTAGAGCATTTCTCCAAGATGAGCTAATTTCTTTAATTTAGCTGGATGATCTTCCTTCTTTTCAGAAAAAGTAACAATGATGATAGCAGCTAATAATATATTTGGTTCACTGAAATCTGCTTTCATCAATTCAGTAGTAGGTACACCAGTGTCAGAAACTATCCACCGAAGTCATAACAACATTTTATATAAAACGGCACACGGCCCCGTGTTCAGGCTATTTTTTTTTAAATAGGTACAAAAGGTTAATGTCCCCATTAAGTAAGTTTATGAGCTCTCCAGATACTTTTGACCTAAATTACACTCTAATGTTTTTGTACATTTTTGTTTTGATAAAAAATGTGAGTTTATTGGACACGGATAGTAGTGGCTCTAATCATGTTTCATTTAAAGTGTGAAATTATTCTCACCCCTTCTTGGCAAAACTACACCAAGCTTCGCTAACAAATTTAATTATTTTCTCGTCATTTGCATCACAATTTTCATGCTTGCTTTTCTTATAAAATTGATATTGAAGAATGTCCCCGTGTGTCGCTCCTTTTATGTCAAGCTTCTTCATTATTTTCGTGTTAATATTGCCCGAATAACGAAAATTATAAAGGTATACATTGTCATAGTTGTAAACTTCGCAAAAATTTATCACATCTCGAACGACTATCGCGTCAGATAGAAAATTTATGTATTCTTCTTTTTTCTTGTCATTTATTTGTTTATTTTTAAAGTAAAACTCGTGCAATGCTCGCCCAAGTTTCTTTGATTTTGGACTGTCATGTGGCAAGGACAGAAATCTCGGAATAAATCTTTGTGTGTCCTTAACATATGATATATTTCCATCGCTATCTACTTGAGCAAACGAAGCGCCATCATGAGAGGCTGCGCCTGTCAATAGTGGTAGCTTTTTATGATTATTTTTCAGTATGATAGCTAGAGGGAGTTCTTCAATACACGGCTCAACGCCTTCGAATTTCTTTTCAACAACGGGTAAGAAATTACAATTAAAAATGTGCGGTGGTCGTGACATTTCCACGGTCATAACGGCTGATAATAAATTTTCAACTGGCTCATTTAAAAGAAATTCATATAATTCATTAACGTCCTTTATGTCTTTGCCAAGAAGATTAGCTATTTGTTCAGCCTTAGCTATAGGATTTTCTTCAGTATAGTATAACACATGTGAAAGACAACTCCCAGATTGTCCGATTATTTTGTGAACAAGACCGTCAGTCATTTTCGTAACAAGATACGCCTGCACAGTACCAGCTCCCGCGCTTTCCCCAAACGCTGTTACGTTATTTTCATCACCGTTGAAGTATTTTATGTTATTTTTAACCCATTTTAAAGCCATTATTGTGTCTTTAAACGCAGCATTCCCTGGTACGTTTTTGGTATGAAGGCATAAGAATCCAAGTATGTGAAGTCTATAATTTACGGTAACTAAAATAACATCCTTGTCTATCATATAGTCAGGTTTGTAATAATCTCCATGGCCAAAAAGGTATGTGCCGCCATGAACAAAGAATAGTACTGGGAGTTTTTTTAATTCTTTTCTAGGCAAACTCGGCGTGTATACGTTTAGGTATAAACAGTCTTCTGATCCTTCGATGCCTTTTCCTGAGAACGGGTTCATTTGAATGCATTTTGGGCCTGGTTTCGTTGCATCCCGTAGACCAGACCAGTTGTCTGGTTTTTGGGGATCCTGGAAAAAAGATATGATTAAAGTCAATGTCGAGTATGAAGGGTTTAATCGGAAGTGACAATATTTGCGACGCTTGTTATCTGTGGCCCTATTACACTATCTATTTATTTTAGTAACGAGTAAGATTGAGAGACGTTTACTGCCAGACGCTTTACCCATGCGCTCTGTGGTTCAGATAGGTACTCAAAAGTGTTGGATACTCTCCGTGTACAATACCAAAATGGATTCAGAGTGCGATTGAGACAAGACTGCCGCGGTATTACAATAGCAGGCTTTACCCACTCTATAAAGATATTGGAAGGAAAAGAGAAAATCAGCCAATTAGTCTTTTCGTCATAACAAAATGAACACGTGCAATCGCGCGCGAAAGATCGTTAGTTTAAAAAACTTCAAACAGGTAATCGCGCTCGATTACGCGTGCAGGCCTTCCCGCTTGGAATCCTGTACGTTTCTGATCATGCGTGATAGAGTGACTGTGTAAAGGGGGCTATTAAATTATAAATAATGTCTAAATAAATATTAGACACACATTACGTTGCTCCGGTCCCGAAGTTAAGTAACTAAAGCATTTGTATTATAGAAATCAGTAGCAGAAGAGCTCCTCGTGAAAGAGTTCGTCCAGGGTAGTACTGGCACCTTACCTATTTCTGCTGCCAAGCAGTAATGTCAGCATTACTGTGTTCCGGTTTTGAAAAGTAAGGGCGGTGCTGGTGAAATGACAGGCGCACGGTACTTGTCATCTTATGTCTGAGGGTGACGGGCGCAGTGGTTCGTCCTGTCACTTGATGTTATAAAAACTAAATACAAATACACGACAACAAGCACATAGAAAAATTCGTGAGGTCCACACTGGTTCGTTCCGTGGCTTAGTTGGTATAGCGTCTGGCACGGTATGCTAGAAGACGTCGGTTCGATTCTGGCCGGATCGAAGGATTTTTTTTCTAAGTATTCGATCTTTGTATTAATAATTATAATATATAAAGACTTGAAAATTATATGGTATTATGATGTTATCAGTTTAGGTTGCTCACTCGAAATCTCAGCTTCCCAACCGGAGGTTTAGCATAAGGTATCCCTTCAAAACTGTAATATTTCTTCCCAAAACACGAAATACACTCTTTCCCTTGCAATGTGCCTTGTTCCACTTCAACTTTACACGACATTTCTGAAAAAAATCACGGAATATATTTTATTTCGCTATTTATTAATACTGCTGTGAAATTAGGATTTTCTTTTTTTTTTCACTTAAACGCACTAGATATTATGTTCATATGCAGCTACACGTTGTATTACAGAACACATGTGTTCGTGATTGGGTATCTCGTAATCAAATAAATAGATTATAATTATTAGATTTTAAAGCCATTAAATGCTTACCTTATTAATTACTTATTTTTATCATTATTATCTTAAATCTATTGCATTGGCACAAGGATTTATTTATACAGGATGATTTATTTATTATAATGCCCGCACGCAACCCTTTCGTTGATATTTGTCTTAGTGGTAGGTAGTAGTGGAATAATTTTCAGGTTAGTTTTCGCTACCTAATTTCGGTGGCTATTTTTATTACTTAAAATGGATATTACCATGGAATATAAAATAATTATTTCCGGACACTACACCCGAATATTAAGCAATATTTTATGATAATATTGTAGAATATTTAATTAATAAAAATTGTCACCGAAATTAGGTAGAGAAAACTAACCTGGTGACCATATTCGATAGAAATAATTATTCAGAAAAACGTTACATTGAGCAAATTTCAAATTTTGGATTATGATTTTAAAATTCACCTGTATTTAAGAAAGCTATCAACTACTAAAGTAAAAGGTGATAAAATATTTAAAGACGACATCTTGGATAAAATTAGCCCCTTTACACAGTCACTCTACCGCGCGTGATCAGAATCCTACAGGATTGAGCGCGGGAAAGCTTGCACGCGCTTTCGTGTGTGATTACCTGTTTGAAATTTTTAATCGATTTACTTACTGACTACTATTTTTTGTATATCGGTATGTTACGCGATACCTTTGGCGTTTGTGAACCGTTTCAGACAGACAGGACAGACCGCGTGAAACTGGCGCGTGTTGGAGTGCGCGATGTCGGGCTTACACCGCACAGGCGTGAGACGTCTATCTCCTAAAGTCACGTAAGCGAAAAAGTAAGTATCATTGTCAATATTAGGAAGATCCTCTGTGGAGTCGTAGAATGCAAAGCCAAACGTATAAAAATTGAGTTTGTTTTATATACTTACACATGATTATATTTCCAGACTTAGTAGGCCTTTAGTACAATTTGAAAAACTTAATAAATTCATTTTATTCAAACTTGTAATTACGATATGTAAAGACGCTAAAGAATACCTTTAAAAATGATTTCGCCATTGTTCTTTGATATTTATCATACATTTGGGGTTGGGAGCCTCGGTATTAGAGATAGGCCCAATCATCGAGTATATTATAACCAGAAATAAAGACGAAATGTCATTTAGTTTGTTTGAAAATTATTCTGCGAAATCATCACGGTCACAACAGCGCTCCGATTGGCCAGCCCGAATTCGAAACAATTGACGGGTGTCAATTGACCCATACACTGCGGAACATAATGCTTTTATAATCGTAAATTAAAAGAAAACGTTAATTAAAATCACCAACCATATATTATTTGTTCATAAAAACAACCATTATTGTACTTAAGGCTAATAAGCAAAATTTAAACTTATTATTTACTCCATTCTGGTAACAAGGGAGTTAATAACATTTTTATTTAAAAAGAGCGACCTTTAATGTTTGAAGAAAATATCGCTTATTGTTTGGAAAATCAGGCCATTTATGTAACACATAGGCCAAACTACTTGCAGACTTAAAATTATTATCACAATATTATGCATCCATTATTTATAATTACTAACACCCTTTTTGTAATTCGCTAACATATACCAATGCCAACAACCTTTATTTCCACACATAACTTAGCATCTTCTATCAGGTGTCATTATGATGGGTATGGCATGTAGGTACCTATTTATAGAACAGGCCACACTTTTTCATATTAAATTAACTACTCTTGAATACTACACGCCCTATGAGCAAAGGTCTACGATAGAGATATATTTATTTGTAAACATACACCGTGAATAGAGTTTGCATATTTAAGATTACACTTATAGTTATATAGTAGTAACTGGCATACAAATATTAATAGCAAATATTATACATTGTTCGCATTTATTACAATTACATATAGTCATATTACATTGTATAATTAAAATCACATCGTATTACAGTATATAATTAATATTTGTTAATTGAATAATGTAATTAAAGAAAAAATATGATTTAATAAAAAAGAGGAACGCATGTCAAAGTAATAAATAAATATGTAGACGGCATTGACCTAACAAATGGACATCGGGTCTAATACAAAAACCACGAAAAAAATGTCCGAGGTTAAGCTATACAAACATGTTACATGTAACGAAATATAAAAAACTAAAACATTTAATTTAAATCGTAACGTCATTGCAGTACTGCCTAAATTTGCTTACAACAATTTAAGGGCCCAAAAACACCCTATTTAGCTTCGATTGAAACTACTTGAACACAAGAGTAATGGAATAGCCTTTCTCGTAAATATTAATTTATTTTTTTATGCATATTATTCTGTCGAATTTTGTACAAATTCACTTGAAGGTATAAATAAAGAGTTGGGCAGATACATACATACAATTATTACTACAAATGTCAAAATAAGCGTGTACTATAAGAAATGTACCGATATTCTAACTAAACGTAAACTCAAATATCCGTGATTCCGATTTATAACAAAACCATGACGCTTTCGAGTAATTTTGATACTTAAAAATGGGATATTTTAAAAATAGGGTTAAAATCAAAGCAACTCTACAGTTTTTTTGTTCTAAATATTTCAATCGCTTGTGGTTTGAACAATTGAAAATGACCAAGAAGTTTATATAAGCTTCTTGAAACTGACGTAATGGGTCTCTTTCCATCTTTTGTGCATGCAATGAGTAGAAAAATGGCAGTTAGCTATTTCATTATTTCGTGTACTTTTGTAATTTATATTTACGATTCAGTTACATATAAATTAAGTACTATAAAACTGTACAAAATAACACTTTTAAATGACAACTATGATAACACAATATATTTGTTTAGTGAAAATATGATACAAAATCATGTTTTCACACTTTACTGCAGTAATTTTTACAAGTTATTATTTGTACTGCATATATTGGTACCGCATGATTGACAACCGCGCTGTCACTCGAACAAACGAAGACTATTGCGCGATTAACGCTCTGTTTGCGATTTTAACGCCCTACAGGTGCGGACGCTTTTTAGCGCGACCCCGACCTCCATTTATTGGTAGGTCAATGGTAGAGGGCTTCAAAATTTAAATGTCAAAATCTCATTTACATTACAAAAACAATTTGTCACAAGGGTAACCTATTACAAACTCGAATTTTTTTTATCCGAAATCACGTTTGTTCAAATTTTCATAACACCGAAAACCGAATTATAAAGAAATCGTTGTTCTTTCAGGATATGTTGGATGTTTATCGCAAAGACACGATTAGGTTAGGTTAAGTTAGGTTTAAAAGAAAAAACCATTTTCCTTTCAAAGTTACTTTCGAGGTTATGAAAATTCAAGCAAACGTTATTTCTGGAATGTGTAATTTCGAACTACTGATAGGTAACCTGTCACAAGCAATTCAAACAGTATTTTCTTAAATCTAGACGTAAGTAACATTTTTATATCGTCAGGTAGTAACATTAGTAAGTACATTATATAATATTTTACGCACATGTTATAGCAATTCCTTTGAAAACAAGTAGTAGTGTATATCCAAAGGATATGGATATCGGGTTAAAAAAAGGAACATTTTTTGAAATAAATAAATAACTATGTTTTTTGACAAAAATACACATCTCGAATATACGCAAAGAAGGAAGGGACAATATTCTTCGTTTTGTAAGGGGTTGCAGCTATCTCGCAGACCAGCACGACACATCGTCTTTACGCACTTCTTCTGTAGGATAAAAGCTCGACTTATGTGAACAGAGTTACCCCAGACAACAATTCCATACCGCAGAGTCGAACACACATAACCGTGGTTTTCTGGTCACAAATGTTTTTAACTGGTAAATTGTGAACACAAATTTGTTGATTTTTTCACAAACTGATAAAATCAACATGTCGCACTTAACAACTAATATAGTATTATCTCAAAAATTCCGTTATATTTATATTTTGTCTCAAAAATGCGTTATATTAATAATTTATCTCCAAAATTTCGCTATATTTATGTGTCATTTGTAGATTCAATTTCAAAGTGACAGGACAACACTGTCGCTTTGAAATTAAATAGGTAATATTAATATAACTTTAAGCAATTTTGAGCTAATACTATGTTATTTGTCATGTGCGATGTGTGCTCGGAAATACAGACGTAGGCAGGGCATTCTATTCTAAGTTTTCCAGAATTGTGAACCTTTTTTATCGCGTTTTATATAAAGCGCGTGCCATGTGGGTGGTCCTTAAGGCACCTACCTAACTTGGAATTCATCATAATAGGTTGGAATAAAAAAGTACCTATTTTTATTTCTATTGATGACGTGACACCTGAAAATTTGACTAGATTAACTTATAATTTAGATCTTACACCCATATTATCCAGCCAGAATTTGATTCTTTCCCAATAGGGATACTGCGTGAGAGTCAATTCTTGATCTATGTTCAGGCAAAGACGGGTGTCGCGGTTGTATGGCAGCCATTTTATTCGCTGGTTCGACCATGTTGGTATTCTGAAATAATAAAAATATTTTCACCTTTGTGTCTCTTGAAATTCACATGTTGCCAAAGAATATTATTTTAACATAATTAATAATTGTGAGCAAATTTTTAGAAATCAATTCAATGAAAAAAGGGTTATTCTGTACCAAGTTGTTAATAGTTCTACGAAATGTGACCTAGTGTGACAGGGGGTAAACATTTTTACACATTAGCTGACTGTTCGGGCCAACGAATGAATGTGTTAGCTGTTTAGGAAGCTTCCATAAATTATGTCTCATAATAATACTAATTATAACAGACATAAGGTTTATGTAATATGCAGCGATCAAAATTGAGATCGTTAATTTAAATAAAGTATGAACGTTTCCTTAGTCTAGAGAAATTTTATACGCATTGATGACGAAATGGGCCTTAAATTTTTTTTCCTGTTTGTTTTCCGAACATTGTAAGATAATATTTATTTTTTAAATGGCTAAAGTATTTAAATACGCAAGTACCGAAATAGAAGCACAAATATATTTTTTTTTGTAGCATATAATTTATAGGAAAAAAATTTGTCGCCATTGTACTCAAATTTCAATAAATAATACGCATATTCAAATATAATCAGCTCCGACAATTTCCGAGATTTGTAGAAGAAAATGTCTACATTATTCTCCCTCGATCACTTAGCCACGATGTCACATTCGGTACTGTGACAACGGGGTCCGTATGATGTCACATTTCTTGATTTTAAGGTCGGTTTAATATTTCAAATTTACATTTAAATTATCAAATTATTCTCACCCATTCTTGGCAAAACTACACCAAGCTTCGCTTAAAAACTTAACAATTTTCTCGTCGTTTGCGTCACATTTTTCATGCTTGCTTTTCTTATAAAATTGATATTGAACTATGTCTCCGTGACTTGCTCCTTTCATGGCAAGATTCTTCATAGTTCTCGTATTCATACTGCCCGAGTAGCAAAAATTAAAAAGGTACAAATTCTCAGTGTTGAAAAGTTCGCAAAAAGTTATTACATCTCGAATGAAGTACGCGTCTGATAGAAAGTTTACGTATTCTTCTTTTTTGTTGTCATTTATTTGTTCATTTTTAAAGTAAAATTCACGCAATGCCCTACCAAGTTCTTTTGATTTTGGACTGTCATAAGGCAATGATAAAAATCTGGGAATAAATCTTTGCGTGTCTTCAATATATGATATATTACCATCGCTATCCTTTCGAACAAACAAAGCACCGTCATGAGAGCTTAAGCCGATCAACTGTGGTAGCTTTTTATGATTGTTTTTTAAAATGGTAGCTAAAGGGAATTCTTCGAAAAACGGTTCAACGCCGTCGAATTTCTTTTCAACGACGGGTAAGAAATTAGCATTTATAATGTATGGTGGTCTTGACATTTCTGCAGTCATAGCAGCTGATACTAAATTTTCAACTGGCTCATTTAGTAAAAAATCATATAATACATTAACGTCCTTTATGTCTTTGCCAAGAAGACTAGCTATTTGTTCAGCCTTTACTATAGGATCATCTTCAATAAACAACAAATCTGAAAGACACGTTCCAGATTGTCCGATTATTTTGTGAACAAGACCGTCCGTCATTTTCGTAACAATATACGTCTGCACTGTACCAGCTCCCGCGCTTTCTCCTAATGCTGTTACGTTATTCTCATCACCGTTAAAATATTTTATGTTATTTTTAACCCATTTTAAAGCCATTACGGTATCTTTAAACGCAGCATTCCCTGGTACGTTTTTGGTATGAAGGCATAAGAATCCAAGTATGTGAAGTCTATAGTTTATGGTTACCAAAATGACATCCTCGTCTATAAAATAGTCAGGTCTGTAATAATCTCCATGACCAAAAAGGTATCTGCCGCCATGAACAAAGAATATCACTGGGAGTTTTTCTAGTTTCTCGTGTGGCAAACTCGGCGTGTACACGTTTAGGTATAGACAATCTTCGGATCCTTCGAAACCTTTTTGGGAGAATGGGTTAATTTGAATACATTTTGGGCCTGGTTTCGTTGCATCCAGTAAGCTAGACCAGTCGTCTGGTTTTTGAGGATCCTGAAAATAAGACAAGGAATCTTATCATTTTATAAATAAGTTCATGCTCTGTAATGAGATATTGCATATACGAGGGGCGTTCAATGTATTCTCGGTATCGGGGTCATTAACTAATGATAAGAGTAAATTAATTACCTCATTAGTTAAAGACACTCTTTAAGGGTATAAATATAAAATTTCATATAATTGTCATCATTAGTATTCAAGTTATCAGAGAAGACAACTACAATGACAGACGCCACAATGTTGACGAAAATCGAGCACCGCGCAGTGATTAAATTCCTTACAAAACAAGGAAAGACTCAAAAAGTTAGTCATGAAGAAATGGTGGCTGTTTATCAAGATTCTGCTACTTCGTTATCTACTATTCAGAAGTGGTCTAGTGAATTTAAACGGGGTAGAGAGAGTATTGAAGACGACCCCCGTGCTGGAGGGCCGGTAAGTGCCACTTCTGAAGAAAACGTCAAAATTGTCGAGAAACTTGTATTGGAAGATGCCCGTATCAGAGTGAAAACATTAATTAGCAGAAAAGACTAAGCTATCCGTGGGTACCATTCACACTATCCTTCATGAACATCTGAATCTTTCAAAAGTCAGTGCAAGATGGGTGCCGCGAATGCTCACGCCGCTTCAGAAACAAGTTCGAGTTGAGTGCAGTAAGGGGTTTTTGGAGCTCTGTAGCGAAAATCCGAGTGGAATTTTTGAACGCATTGTCACCGATGATGAAACGTGGGTTCATCACTATGATCCTGAGAGTAAGTTAGAGTCCATGCAGTGGCATAAAAAAGGAACAGACCCACCGAAGAAGTTTAAAGTCTGCCCATCCGCCGGAAAACTCATGGCCACAGTGTTTTGGGATTTTAAGGGAATTTTACTGATCGAATACACAAAAATGGGTCAAAGTATTACTGCCGCAGCTTACGCAAACAGCCTACGCAATTTGAAGGACGCTATAAAGGAAAAAAGACCTCGAAAATTGACCGCTGGTGTCTTGCTTCTTCACGACAACGCGTCGGTTCGCACAGGGTGCGTTGCCAAGGGTGCTGTGAGGGATTGTGGATTTGAAGAAATCACTCATCCACCCTACAGCCCTGACCTGGCCCCCAGTGATTACTTTTTGTTCCCAAACCTAAAGAAAGATCTTCGGGGTAAGCATTTTTCCGACGATGAAGAGTTGAAGGAGGCAATTAATGAACATTTTTCAGGCAAAGAGGAAAAATATTTTTTCGAGGGCATCGAAAAGTTATTTGCCCGATCAAATAAGTGTATTGAGGCTATGGGAGACTATATTGAAAGATAAATGATATTTTGAATTTTTTGTCTATTATTTCATACCTATACAGAGAATAAATCGCACGCCTTTCGTATACAAGAAGACTTCAAAATTATAGTTATTATGGAAAACGTTCACTTGCTGTTCTCAGCTGTTATCGTGCTAATGTTAGTTTACTTACTCGAAACCGCAGCTTCCCAACCGGAGGTTTAGCGTAAGGTATCCCCTCAAAACTATAATATTTCGTCCCGTAACACGAAATACATTCTTTCCCTTGCAACACGCCTTGTTCCACTTTAACTTTACACGACATTTCTGAAAAATATATCAAGGAATACATGTTAATTCACTATTTAACGCTTTGCTTTATTATATTAAGATATATTTTCCTCAATTGAACGCAATGGATATAACGTGTATACATGTACACGTTGTACTAGTAACACTGTTGTTACGTGTGTGATTAGCTTCAGTAATTTCAATAATTTTTATTCATTTTACAGAGCATGTATCGAAAACTTCCTATTACAACGCTTGTGTTTACTTTTTTAAATTTTATAAAAGGAAAAAGCTTTGAAATTTAATAAGAGATGTCTCGGATATCTCCTGTGATCATAGTGGATATAGGTATGAGGTTTTTGACAGATAATATACTTAATTTTTTATGCACATAATTACAGTTGAAGAAATATTATATGCACCGACGAATGTCATCTCTTGGAACGGCGTATCTTTTCTATTACAAGTTGCACTTTTTAACAGTATATACGTACTTCGTAAAATAGCGACTACCAAGTCTTTTCTTACAAATTAAACAAGTTATTTAGGCATAAAGACGATCAAGTTTATAATTAAGTGCCAATACGTAAATGTATGTAAACTAGTTGTTTGCACTATACAGATGACATGTGTGCATTACCGAGACGGTTCACTGTTTTGTCCTATTGTACTTTAACGACGAAGCGATATAACGAATCGGTGCAAATAATATTTCGCCAACTATGCCTGGAAAAGTGGATTTTCAAAAACAAAGGACTTGTGACTTTTCCATACTAAGGTATCATCTGCTTAAAGGTAAATATATACCACATAAGTAACATTTTCCACAAAAAATCTCCAAATTACGTACCAGTCGTAAGAAATTCAACATCTTTCTGCAGATAAAACTCTTATTAAGTATAAATTAAGTTTATAGCTTTTTTGTTATTGAGTTTCACGTGCAGAAAGATAGTGATTTACTTACCATAGCTGTATAAATTAAAGACTTTTTGTGGAAAATGTCACGTATGTGGTTTTACCTTTAAAAACAGACGGTATGTTAGTTAGATTTTAAAGACGTCTATTCGTTCATTTTGTTATCACATTTCAATATCTTTTAAACTTATCTTCAGATCTTAATTTATTTCATAAATCACTTATTTTCATGATACCAAGAGACGGGGCGAAGAAATCGTGCGCCTGCTGGTAAGCGACACGCCAGTCCATAACAGTTGCAGTGCCACCCAAAGCTTTAAATCACTAAGATCTAAGGGGTAATGCCACTGCGCCCGTTACCCTGAGACATAAGTTGACAAGACCCATGTGGCTGTAATTCCCCAGCCCCCTTACCCTTCAAAACCGGAACGCAGTAATGCACATAAGTGCTTGGCGGCAGAAATAAGGATCCTTCTCTGGGCAAACTCTTTCACAAGGAGCTCTACTGCTGCTTATATGTTTTTTGATTCCACTATCGAGATAACTCAGAGACGCTAAAATTGTTTAACGTCGATATCTTTACACTTAGAAAAAAGTACTTGCTATAAAAAATTGTTGCTCTACAACAAGGACCTTTTTGGACCCGGAAAATCGACTTATGCATACAAACATTACAAACCGTTTGTAATGGACAAGTATTAAAAAATGACAAATAGTTTATGATTATAATTTTTGAATATTGACACGCGACTGAAAATACAACAACACGAACACAAAAATGTTATGAATCAAAGCGTGCAATGGTACCATTGACTTACAAATAGATGGACGACGGGTCTAATACAAAAACCACGAAAAAAATGTCCCAAGTCAACCTATTCGAAATTTAAATTGTTATGTCATCGCAGTATCGCGCTGTCCGTAGAACAAATGAAGACTAAAGCGGAGTGTCGCGCTCTGTATACGATTTTAGCGCCTTACAAGTGCGGACACTTTTTAGCGCGGACCCGACGTCCATATAATTGTAAGTCAATGAATGGTACGTTTGCCTTTATACGTAACATTTAAATTGAACCGTATAACAGTCACGGTAATGCAGTTCAAAGTCCGAAGCGAGTGTCAATCGTTTCTTGTATGTACCATCTAATACATTATAAACATGTGTAGCAATTGGTGAAATAAAATTAGATTATAAAAGTAGATGATAGAACAAATCTGTTAACAAGTCTGCAGTCTGCGAGCATGTCATGGATAAACCTACACATTCAATGAAGTTTGACAAGCCCCAGGACCTTGTGAAAGTCGGTTACCTACCCAGGTCGCTGCGAGAGGACATTGAAATTAAAAAACATCCTAATTTCAACAGAGAAGATGGTTTCTCCGTACCACCAGTTTGCGATCCAGTATTTCCTCTGATGAAAAATCCCAAACAGACATAAGACTGCAGTACTAATTAATACGTTTTCTAATTTTCATTATTAATTAATAATAAATTTAACTTAATAAAAATAATTTATAAAACATAATGTAGCGTAAATTGGAATGTTTCTTTGTAAAATTAAAAATAAGGTATTTAATTAATAACTTTTGTAATATAGGAAAAAAATTGGGTGGTTTGCATTAATGTTAGACATAACTGGTTGATGACTGTACCGCCTCAGTCAACCGTGACCTTGGGGCCTGTAAAGAGCCCGAAACGTTGGTTTGTTTGAAAAAACAAATATACGCGATTTTAATCCGAAAAATAGTTTCATTTCCTAAAATCTGATTTTTCATTACGTCGTTTCTTACCATTAACGCTAGTCACTTACAGTTTTTTTGTTATGAATTTTATGACAAAAAATGTAACACCCAGACACGTATGACACCGTAAGTGTAAACTCATCAATACGAAAGCTATGCTAGCAAACAACTATGTGCTCGCTCACTTCACTGATTCCTATTACGAAATTTCTTACGCAACATTGTTATGGCCGACCAGAAACAAACTCATCGAACCCGACATCTGATCTAGTTTAACTGTGCTCATAAAAATATTTACAACTTTTTACCTCCCTTTAGAGGAGACCTGTGCAATGTTGTGGAATGTTTACGAGTTAATATTTTATACTGAGCTTCGATGGATCAGCAGTTACAGGTAAAACACACGAGGTCCCCTCTCCTTAAGTAAGTAGCAGTAGAGGTCCTTGTGAAAGAGTTCGTCCAAGGAAGTACTGCCACCTTAGGGCGCGTTCCCACTATGTCGTCACGTTTTATTATCGTTGGACGATTGTCGTGTCTAGCCTGTTCCCATATCACGACTATCTGTCGTGGACGATTTTTTATCGTTGAACGACTGTCGTGACTAGCTTTTCCCACTAAATCGTGACGACAATAGGAGCTGCGACAATCTGTCATCACGTTTTCATCGTGACGTTTTTTTATCGTCTGACGACTGTCGTTCTAGCTGTTCCTACTGTGACGACAGTTTGTAGTTGTAACGGCAAAAAATTCATTATATCATTTCATTACACCGAAAACCGAATTAAGTATAACGAAACAGTTGTTCTTTCAGGATATGTTGGATGCTTATCGCAAAGACACGATTTGGTTCGGTTAAGTTAGGTTTAAAAGAAAAAAAAAATTTCCTCTCAAAATTACTTTCGAGGTTATGAAAATTCGACCAAACGTTATTTCGGGCTACTGATAGGTAACTATATTGAGTAGGTAGGTAGGTATATTGAGTGTATGCGTTACTATTATTTTAATTTCATTGCTTTAAACAATATTTTCACGGTTTTAAGTTTATCACAAGCGCCCTTTCAACTAACGGCGGCAGAACTGTTATGGACAGGCGTGTCGCTTACCACCAGGGGTACGACTTGTTCGTCCCGTCACTTAATACTATAAAAAAAACTCGATTTCCGGTTAAAGTAGGTACTTTAAGGTTTTGCCCGAGTGTCAGCATTCAAATCAGGCAGGTAATAAGTGGGCGATTTTCTGGTAGATTAGCCACTTCAGGTTTTATTATAATAATAATAATTCATTATTGTAAGTATTGAATTGAAAGAAATGTTGAATTTAAATAAGAAGTGTAAAGAAAGACATGCCGTAGATTGCTTTGGGCAGAAAAACATTATCATCATTATGACGTCACATATCAGCGACTCCATATTCTCATTATCTCGGTCTGATAATATCATGTCGTAACTTTATTATACTTCTGTTTTAGAATATTTCACAATAACAGAAAAGTATGACATTTATATTTCATTTATTTAATCAAGACGAAAGTCGAAAAAACTAATTTTCGACTTTGTTACTTATATAATTTCTTCAAGGAATCCTTAATGGATAAGTAATTAGCTTCTTCCTTCCACATCGCTATGCATACGCCATTATAACCTATAAAGCAAAAAAAAGAAACGTGTTGAAGCAACGAATAGTTATTTTCACTAATCAGAGATAATGAAACTATTTTTCCGGATTTAAATCGCGTATATTTGTTTTTTCAAACGAAGGAACGTTTTCGGGCCGTTTACAGGTCCCATGGTCACGGTTGACCACACACGGTTAATCACAGTCAACAATCGCGAAAACCTAAGAACTCGATATAATCAGAGAGAGTCAAAATGCCGATTTGTTGCTTGTTTAAACTCATCCCCACTACTCTAGTTTCGTTTGTTCAAACACTAGATATCATGTCACAAGAGTCATGACATCCGATGCAAATGTCACACTATGTCACATTTGTGGACGTAATGTGTGACGTAGTTCATGAATAACCATATGATTAATTCTTCTTTTCTAACAGTCTGGTACACCTGAGTATACCTATAGGCAAATTTGATGTTAATCCCTATTTTTAGGGTCAGTCGGTAATAAGGATGGTTTAGCCAACATGTAATTAATTAATTGGTCTTCTTACCTCCTCATCCCCTCTCTACTCTATTTTGACGTGTTCAGACACTAGTCACCATGTCATCATGTCATCGTCATGTCACTGTAGGGTAATTTTTCAAAAAAAAAAAACTAAAATGGTGGAAATTTTTCCGGAAAAATTCCCGAAAAATTGAAAAAAAACTGAAAAATATAATATTTAAATTATTATTCAGCGTGAATTATAAAATAAACTTGTTTACTAAAAACCACTTATAAGAAAACGAAATTTAAAAAGATTTTACAACAAGGAAAAACCTACATCAACCACATCACCACCACCTCTTGTTGGCTCCATCGTTTTCATTCAGTAACTTCAACTTTTGCTAGGTGTCAACGTCAAATGTGAAAAATTATAGGAAAAATATGATTTATTCAAAATAAAATTTTTTCAATGGCCCAACACTAACCATGTTACAAGAGTCATGACATCCGATGCAAATGTCACACTATGTCACATTTTGTGGACGTAATGTGTAACGTATGTCATGAAGAACCATTTATGACTAATTCTTCTTTTCTAACACAATGGCAGGGCTGGGCAAAATACATGCTACATCTTAATTGAAATACAAATTACAAAATACTTCCTTAAATGTATTTAAAATACAAAATACCAAATACTTTCTTGAGGTGTATTTGAAATACAAAATACAAAATACTTTCATGGGGTGTATTTAAAATACAAAATACAAATACAAATTACAAAATACTTTATTAGTATACTTATCGCGACATGTGGAAACCAACAATTTCCTTCAAAGGATTTCCTTCCACAATACATATCTTGAAAAAGAAGTTTTAAATATTCAGTTTTACCAGAAAAAAACTGTTAAACCAATACAACCATCAACTTCAGAGCACGAAGTACGTATAATTATTATTAATATTCCTATACATGTCGAATACTGTATATACGTGTAAATGCCATTCATAACATGTTCACAACACAAATTAGTCGCTCACGCGATACGTTATCCCTATCTACTCGGCCTATAAAGGATGCAAATGTGCAATTTAAACCAACCGCAAAATGGCGGCTATAACCCTAGAACCCTGCTACTCTAAGTTATAACTGCGAAAAGATGACTTTGACGTCTTTGACAATACCAGCACTGTTGCCACCTGCAAATGTGCTTCTACTGCATTGAATACGAGTATTTAAGATGTCGTGAGTGTTGTGTGTCGGTGTAGTGAGAACCCTAGTGCACAAATAAGTAATGAAGATAAAGTGCGGGTAGTTAGAAAAACTCGCACAACTAGAAGATGCTGACACCCGCCTCTTCAGTCCTTGCGAGACCATGGACGTTGCAATATGTCCGAAAAGTCGAGGTAAATAAAATATGTTTATACGTGATTAAGTCCCGAATTAAAAATCAAATAATTTCATACTTCATTTTTTGAACGTTCCGCTTTACACAAACGGACGCACGCACGCACGCACGCAGACACGCACGCACGCAGGCAAGCAAGCACGCACGCACGCACGCACGCACGCACGCACGCACGCACGCACACACACGCACTCACACACACACATATACACATACATACATATAATAGATGCTCTTTGCAAAAAAGTGATTGATCACTTGCATTTACTTCGTCATTTACAACGACTTCAATCTAATTACATATATTTTTTGTATGTAGTTCTTCACATATAATACCACCACTAAGGTTGGGGGCTCAGATAGGGGCTAGATTAGGGGGTCCGGTTGGAGGTCGGTTAGGTGTCGGTAGGGGGTCGGTTAAGGTGTCGGTTTGGGGGTCGGTTAGGTGTCGGTAGGGGGTCGGTTAGGGTCCGGTTGGGGGGTCGGTTGGGGACCGGTTAAGTGGTCGGTTGGGGTTCGGTTAGGGGGTCGATTAGGGAACGGATAGGGGTCGGTTAGGGGGCTGGTTGGGGATAGGTAGGGGGTCGGTTAAGGGGTCAGTTAGGGGGTCCACCCCTAAAGGGCCCCTGACCCACTCCCTAACCAAACCCTTAACCGACTCACTAACCGATCCCCTAACCAGCCCACTAACTGAACCCAACCGGCACCCTAAACGGCCCCCTAACCAATCCCTAACCGACCCCCTAACCTACCCCCTATCTGACCTCCCAACCGACGCCCTAAACGACCCCCCAACCGGCCCCCTAACCTACCCCCTAAACGACCCCCGTACCACCCCCAGCCGACCCCTAACCGACTCCCTAACCGACCCCTTAACTAACCTCCTAACCGACCCCCAACTGACCCCTAACCGACCCTCAACCGGCCCCCTAACCGACCCCCTAACACACCCCAAACCCATCCCCTAACCCATATTCGTGATGACACTTTTACTTGATAGTTTCGGTTTTAATTGTTAGTTTCAATTGTTTCTTAGAACAACTAATAAAATTAATCTAATTGCAATTAAAATCAATTCAATCGAAATCAGTTGCAATTGAATAGATTTTTTAATCTGATTGAAATTTAATTGATTAACGTACTTGCTTCGGCAGTACATATACTAAAATTGGAACGATACAGAGAAGATTAGCATGGCCCCTGCGCAAAGATGACACGCAAAATCGTGAAGCATTCCACATTTTTTTTTTGAGCCCGGTCGAACCGCGCGAAATAAACGTAATTATACGTAATCTAAAAAATAAATACAGCTATGGAATAGACGAGATACCATCCGCGCTTATAAGGGTATGTGCAGACGAATTGACGTTTCCGTTTTATACGATTGTCAATCAGTCTTTTGCCGAGGGTGTGTTCCCGGATCTTCTTAAACAATCCCTGATAAAACCGATCCTCAAAAAAGGAAGTAAGTATGATTTGAGTAATTACAGACCGATTGCATTATTGCCCGCGGCTTCGAAAGTATTTGAGAAGGCAATATGTAGCCGCCTATACTCTTTCTGTGAAAAGTACAATATATTTGATGAGTCGCAGAATGGTTTTCGGAAAAATCGTTCAACTACACTTGCGACTTACAAATTTATGCAAAAGATTCTGGATACACTAAATGAAAAAAAGTATGGTATCGGTATCCTATTGGACATGTCAAAGGCATACGATAAAGTTCGGTATGATATCTTACTGGATAAACTTTACGGAATGGGTATACGAGGTAACATTCATAAATGGTTCGCATCCTATTTAGAAAACAGAATCCAGTATGTAGAAATCGAGCATTATAACTATGAGACAGGGGAAATAACTCAAGTCAGATCTGAGCCCCAAAACATGAACAATTCGATACCACAAGGTAGCGTCATTGGGTGCATACTATTCCTGGCTTATATAAATGACCTCCCAAAAGTAATAAACGATTCATGTGTTCTTTTCGCTGACGACATCTCAATATTAACCTCTTGTAAAAATAGTGACCACTTAAATCAAACCCTTCATAATACACTAACTACAATTGTAACATGGATGAATGATCACAATTTAGAAATTAACTTCACAAAAACCAAAATTATAGAATTTAGACCCTATCAAAAACCATCACTAAATATTAATTTTTCGTATAACCAAATACAAATAGAAACCGTCAATACATTTAATTTACTCGGAATAGATATCGATACAAATATAAATTGGAAGCAGCATGTACAAAAAATCACAAAAAAGCTATCTAGTTTTACTTACGCCTTAAAAGAAATAAAGAAGTCAACAAATTTACAAACTGCCCTAAGTGCTTACTATGCGTACGCTTATGCATGGCTATCATACGGCATCATATTGTGGGGCAATAGTACAACTGTAAATGACCTCTTTATTAAACAAAAAAACTGCGTAAGAATACTAGCAAATATATCAAGAACAGAGAGCTGTGAACCATTCTTTAGAAAATACAAAATCTTAACCCTAACATCAATTTACATTTTGGAAGTTTGCAAATTTATAAAAAAGTACCCACAATTTTACACTAAACTGCGAGACGAACCAAGACACCATCCCACAAGATACGGAAATAATCTTGTAACACCGTTCTCAAAATTGGAAATGCATAGATCGAGCCCATATTCAATGTCGATAAAAATATACAACAAACTACCGGAGCATATAAAGCAAGAAAATAAAACAAGTATTTTCATAAATAACTTAAAAAACATTCTTTCTAATAAAACTTACTATACAGTGCAACAATATCTTGTAACTATGTGAATAAATAAATAAAATGAAGTAGATAAAATGTTATATAATGGAGTAAATGCAATGTTATTATGGTCGAATTAAAACTAGTATAACACATAATTGTACAATTAATAATATGTTTATATATATGATAAGAAATATAATAAGAAATTTTGTAATAATAATTATTGCTAAGGCTTGAAATGTAATTAAACCATATTATAAGTTTTTATATTGCTATGCCCTTACAGTATATTACATGTATACGTAATATAGTGTAAAATTTGTATTATATATATTATGTAAACTGCAATAAATATATTATCATTATCAATGCCCAACACTGATATAAATCTATGCACGTCACAAAATAGGCTGTACATTGAAAAGAAAAAAGTATTTTGTTGAAATGTATTTTGCAACGAAAGTATTTGAAATACAAATTACAAAATACATTACGGTCAGGTATTTGAAATACCAATTACAAAATACATTTTTAGGGAGTAATTGAAATACAAATACAAAATACGTATTTGTATTTTAAATACGTATTTCAAATACAAGTAATTCAAATACTGCCCAGCCCTGCACAATGGTATACCTCAGTATACCTATAGGAAAATAAGATATTATTTCCTATTTTTAGGGTCAGTAATAAGGATGTCTTTGCCTATGTAATTGGTCTTACTTATGATAATAAGTATTTATGGGTCATATTCTAGAACTCTACTCAATGCTCAAGTCACGATTTGAGTATGGTTTAAAGCACTCGAAATCAAACTCAAGTCCCTTCCATTAGGCTCGTATTTCCAGTGCTTGTGTTTCCATTGCAATCCTGACTTGAGCATTGAGTAGAGTTCTAGAATACGACCCTATGTGTGTCTAATCTATCCAAAACAAGCATTTCTAACAATAAATTTTACAATAAAATTAAGTTAAACAAATATTGTGATATTGATTTTAATATTTTTATTCTATGGAAATCATTCTACGTTTTTTCGATTCTATTATTGGGAATTTTGTAATTTGGTTTTTGATTGAGTCTGTTATTTAGAAGAATGTAAATCAAATTTAATATAAGATATTTTGTTGTTTAAAAGGAATTAATCTTTACAATTGACTCTTTCCATCAACATCGTAAATGTACAGGTGTTTTTTTTCACATTTGGTCAGTTTGATTCCTAGATAAGGCAAGCAACTTTTTAACAGTCATTGGAAGCAGTGGGGAAAATTTGTTTATTTATTATAAAGAATAAACAGGATATCCTGCAGGTGTTTTACGTATATACTTAATGTTTAGTGTAGGTGTGTTCGGGTAGTGCGTAAGGCAAAACAAGCGCGCGGCACCCGGCTTGAAAAAAATCTAATTTGCCTGAAACTACCCACAACATTTAAAATACTTTCTCTCTGTGTCCTAAAGTCATGGCACATCTATGTAGGTAACAATAATTAACGGCACAAAGTTTTCGTATCTCTTTTTAATCACGTTTTAAACACGATTATTATCATGTAGATTAGGGTATAGTTAGAAACTTTATAACTTACAAAATAACAATCGAAAGATTATGTAGTAAAATGGGTCAATGAATTTTCATTTAAATTTGAACATAATAAAATGTAAATTACGATTGCCTTCCTATTTTCCTTGTTTAATTATTCAAAATATTTACAAATTCTAATCTATCATTCCTCGTATGAGGACCAGACTTACAAATATATCACGTTTTGTACTAAGTATAAAGATTATGATGAAAAATACTTTACCTTAATTTGGTCTCCTTTTGGAATAGAACAGAAATGTAATAAATAGAACTTAATTATATTTATTTCACGTCAAAAAATAATAAATAACTAAACTTTCACTTTTGTAGCAAATTCACATGAATTCTGTCACTTCTGTCAAATCAAATAATTTTTATTTTTTAATTTATTGCTGGCCATGGAAACAAAGTCCTTTAGCCGAAAACATAAAAATAAGTTTTTCTGTAAATATGGCCGCCACAAAGAGGATAGGCAATTTGAAGCGGCGTGCTGGGATTGACTCGAAATTCGTTATAGTTCGAGATTCGTATAATTTCGCGTTTTAATCTTCGATTAAGGCACAATAGCACTATCCTATTCCACTTTAAACTAGATTTCACAAAATAATTGAAAGTCAAAATAAAAACGACACTTTTCCCTCCAAAAGGTCCAGAGCGAATCCCTGTCAAATCAATGTCATAATATATTTTTTTCTTTTTTTGCTACTGTTTATTCCATAGATACAGAATAGTTTATTCCATTGGAAAAGGCAAAGGCACTAATTTTTTTTCTTTAATGTATGGCTTGTGAGACTAAAATTTGTCTCAATTCTGCCAGTGTCCGTTCATAAACATTATGGAGAGAATGTTTAAGGAAAGTGTGTTAAGTGACTCAGAGGGAGTATCGAAGAAATTTTTGCACAAGTTGATCCCTAGAACAAAAGAGACAGCACAAATTAGACAACACAAATTGTTACTAATAAATATAGTGTTAATATACGAACAATATTTACAATTTAATATGATTCACGTGAATAAATTTACAGAGAATATGATATATTTTTGGGTGAGAGGACAGAGACAAAAGGCATTTAGGTCTTAATAATATTAAGGTAGCAAAACGGGCGATACGTCCATCGAGTATTAATTTAATACTCAAACGAAAATAGTTTTCATTGCGACAAAATGTCACAACGGCTACCTACAGCTTAGAGGATGGAAAAAAAACCTACAGTCGCATATTGACAACAACAGCTGTTTCCAATTGGTTGCTAGTGAAAATGAGCAATAAATAATACCAATCAATGTACGCTACTGAGTGTAAACATTTTTCGATGTTACCGTTTTACCCGATTTCGTATTATTTATTTAATATATACTATTAATTTAAATAAGATTAAGCCATTAAAATAAGGACTAAAATATATATTGTCAGTGCTTCACATTTAGAATTATCTGCGTGGAGTTACCGCTTACGATTATTAATATTCATCTCAGAGATGGGCAGTGGGTTAAAACCCAATCAACGCGCCCGGGCTTTCACCGAATTTTTACCCAAGGCGGCGGATTTTAAACCATTAATGCCCAAAATCGTGGACTGAATAGGCGAATATGGAATACGAAATAATTCCATACTTATTACAAATTTATATGTAAGAAATCTATTTCAGACGAAAGAGGCAACGCCACTCAATACTCACCTTGCAAAAATTAATCTCAGTACTAAGGATATAATATGTTATACATTAAGATTCGAATTTTGCGAAAATGTCACGTGCCTACAACTCAATAATTTTTTGTATCAAATTATTTCAATGCGATTTTCAAGCGAATCGATTCAAATGAAAGGCAAATGTTGATCTTCTAAGATCAGAAAGAAATAAACATTTTGTAATAATATCATTGAATTTGAGCAAAACTCACTTTGCAACAAATATTTTGTTTGCTCTCGGTTTTAGACATTAATGGGCTTTATCCCAAGTGTTGGATTAACACTCAGTCTCTTACCCATTCCTGATCCAGCTTGACTGTAGATCACCTTATGTTTATCGGGCATCAGCTCTGCCGTGTTAGTTAGGAACATATCGTTTCTGTGAATGTTCTTACCCATAGATTGATTTCTTTTGGTTGTAAGTTTCAAAATCAATTAAAGTGACTTGGCTTTTGATTCGTACACACTTAGTTTAAAAAGTAAAATTAGTTAATTATTTATTGGCAACATCAAGTCAAGCGCCACCTGGCGAGCGTTCCATGCAACGACAGTAATGGCCGCCATCGCCATTGCGACATATGTAGCATGACAAGTCATGTCAATTTTGTCCATGATATATGAAAAATTCCAATGGCAGATTCTTTCTTCGGGTTCGATACTTCGTTATCGGTAAGCTACAATCTATTTCTACGTGATTTAACGACATTTACTATGTCTAATACTTGATTATTGAGCGCTCGAAATATATGCCAGCATGCCAGATATCTATTCCACTACAACATTTTATATGTATTTTCTACTATTTGCCGATGTTTTTTATTCAACTCTAAGCATTTGACTATCTGTTTAAGATGTTAACTGTACATTTGTCGCATATTTAAGGCTGGAAACCTAAAAATACAACAAAATTTAAATTATTTCTTTTATACGTTCCTATAACCATATTACTGTCAGAGTTGTTTGTGTCTAAAAACAGTTTCTTTACTATCTAAGCTTGTTTATAGTTTGTAACGCTGCTATTCTCGTGTAATTGCGACAAGTTAATTTTGAAACCAACAGTAACTTGTATTTTAACAATCATCTACTAAGAAATAGGTTAGATTGTGAGAATGTTGTTTCGTTACTAAATTATGTATAATTTACTCTTTTCTCACGCCGCTTGTGTGTTTTCTAATTGGTACCAAGTAGTATTCAACATAATATCAATCTTTACTTTGGTATGTTATGCTGTACTTCTGTGGAAAAGCCTTTCTAACTTAAATGCAGAAATGAAAATTTGTTCAATTGAAGAACAAAGTAATTGGATTGTTTGGCTTATTTATTTATTTAAGTTATACTATCTTGACTTTATTGATGTATTATGTGTACACATATTTGTGTGTGCAAATATGGGCTAGATCAATCTATGCTTGCTTTATTGGTGAATGTAGTTGTATATTGTAATACTATAGTGCAAATGGTCAACAGTGCCAACAGTGGGACTTATGGATTGTAATATTATAGAAGACCTATTGGTTTGATATTTAAAATAACAATACCAACCACATAGGTTGCCACAGGTGCGAAATTGTAAAGATATTTCGAACGTTACGCTTATTACTTTTAGATAGATACTTCACCTACTAGCAGCTTCTGTAAGTTCTGAATATTCATGCAATAATATGACTGCTGCTCAGCCTGCAGTTGTAATGCAGCACTCTGGAAGTTTCTGAAATTTGAAAGTACCTGTTGGATATATGAAACTATGAATTTTCATTAACATTACAATGTTTAGATCATTTGTCTATGTAAGGCACTGTCTTGTGGTCATATGATCTCAGCAGTTCACTGTGATTGGTTGGAGTAATATCATCTAGAAACCAGTGGTTCCCAAATTTTTTGTCTTGTGGATGTCTCTTTCTGATATGGTTTTTTTTATTTTATTTATTCAGAAAAAACATTTGAAATCGTCTAATGTGTTATTGATAATAAAAAAACAAAAAAAAGTATGAGTTCCCATTCATCTAATTTAATATCATGTTCGTTGCACAATATTTACTTCATATGTCTATTATAAGATGTACACAGGTACTCTCTATGTCACCCCGCAACTATGAAAATGTTGTCCACCTATCCCGCTACAGGTCTCCCACGTTTCAGTAACCATTTATTGGCCTCCATTTGGTTATTGCTTTACTCTATCTGTGTAATGTGGATTATTCTATTTATGAAACGCCAAGATTTTGGACACAACCTGCCTAAATGGGATTCACGTAAATATTTCATGCACCTCCTTTTGTTCACTGACTGGACTTCTTGTAGTTCGGAGTGGACTCCTCGGGGTATACATCACTTTGGAAATCATCAATGGAGATGGTCAAGACAGAAGATGAATATTTGATTTACCTTTTAATAAAAGCATGACTACCCTAATCTGTTGGCAGGACAAATGGCTGTCCCTGACTCAGGATCCTAGAACTGGGTCAACTAATTTGGAAATCCAGCTACAATTAGATGGGCTCCTGCTGGGGAGTTAACTCTGTATGCCTCAAGTCACACAACCCATCTGCTCATAGTCATCTGACTGCTTACAAGATTACAGAAATTAAAAATACACTTTTGATGATCAGAAAAAAGCAAGTGATCAGTATAATCAGCCCCCTAAAAGTGTAACTAGTGTTGCTAAAATGTTAAATAATTTCAAAATTTATATTTTACGCCCCATAGGTACATTTGATTTCAAACAATTTGGAGATGCCATCATGTACAATAAATAAAAAGTCAATATTAAGTACTTTTATTTTGTTGCAGAACTTAAATGACGATGAGGGAGGTGGGGAGCCCTCGGAGGACGAGTATGATGCCCTCAATGATGAGACATTCGGCCAGGACTGTAAGTACCATTACTTTGGGTAAACAAACACCAGCCAGTGCCGACAGTGACCCAATGACGGCTTTTCTAGACCCCTTATCACAAAATTAAATAAGCATTTCATGATAATTCATTGTATAGGTTGTATAGAAATAGACAGTAACAAAATACATATAGTTTCACTGTGTGTGATGAAACATTAGGCATATAACATATAAACATATTAAAGCATTATTGTGTATTTACTAACTTGCATTGAGTAATAAAATAATTATTATGAAAGAGATTGTACAGGGAAGAACTGCCACCTTACCCATTTTAGCCAATAAGCGTTGATCTGGGCATTGCTGTGTTCCAGTTTTTAAACAGTTAATCAAGTTTAATTAATTTTCGAGGAGAAATACAAATGGTAAAATCGATTTGTCACTATGGTTAGTTTTTTTAAATAACCATTTGTACACTATTATCGATATGCACTGTGGCGGAGCGCCAGTGACTCCAATATGCAGTTACAACAAAAGGTTCAATTGAAAAGGCATACTTCTGTTGGAGTAGTGTAGTGGCACATAAAGGGAAGAATGTGACAGTGTGGAGTTCACCGGCGTAGACATAACCGCATTTGCAATAGTGGCATTGAATTCTAATGATTCACTACCAAAAAAAAGCAATTTGATGACTATAGCATCTTGTCACTTGTATTGCAGTTAATTGATATCAATTTGTAACCTACACAACAACAATGATGTTTTATAGTTACAGGTTCAAAGTAATTATTTGCATATAAAGCTCTTTGCAACGTAAACAATTTTTATGGCACACTTTTATATATTTACTTTTGCCCAGTTAGTGATACGAGATGTTGTAAACTTTGTAAACCATGAGGAAATTAAGACATTGACGCCGCGTCATCTGAAGAAGAATCAGAAATGAAAATTACTTTATACACATGCAATACAATAAAAAATAGTAATAAAAATACAAATTAATAATAAAACTCATTATTTAGTTTATTTAAACGCAGAAACAAAGTATAAGATGTGCAATAGCACTAAAAGCAATCAACCAATGACAATATCAAAGAAAAGGCACTAAAACAAATAAATAAATAATAAACTATTTATATCAGGCCATAGCCCATAAGATAATGGTGTTAGTTACAAAAGAAAACCTTAGAACTCTGTTAATATGATTACAATGAATTTTGAAAATATGATTAAACAAAACAAAATAATTAAAATAGTGAAGAACAAAAATTAAAATATTAAAATTAAGAAAATGCACAAATCGTTTCTTAATTTAGACCAGTAACATACTTAATCCAGAACTTTAAAATTGTACAGTCAAAACGATAGGCAAATGCTTTTCAATTTAGAACTTTAATTTAAAAATAAACTGATAAAAAAGTATTGAGTATTGAAAAGACCTTAATATGGTCTTTTTTGTCAGTTACCATAATATGGTCCTTTTTACCAATTACCATAATAAATAGTCTTTTTATCTTTTTTTTTAATTAAATATAAGTGCGCATTTGAACTCCATCTCACCTGATGGAAAGTGACGATGAGGTCGAGGATGTAGCATGCACACCTAAATAATGCCTATTCACTCTCGCCTTCTGAGCACTTCGCCAAGGTCCAAGTTATAGCGTTCGGGGAACAAATCTGCAGGCAGGGAATTCCACTCCCTAGCCGCTCGCCATACAAATGTTTAAGCGACACGCTTCGTGCGAATCCGAAGAATATCCACAACATAGGGGTGGAACCCCTGCCCACGTCTAGTCTCCCGATGATGGAAAGAGGAAGGCGGAATCAAATTATGCAATTCCGTCGCACACTCTCTGTGATATATCCTGTAGAATACCGATAAGCTGGAATTCTACGGCGGTGTTCAAGGCTCTACAGCTTCACCTCTACTAATTCCGAGTCACCTATAACACTCTTAGCACGCTTGTCTGTTGAATCCAAGGTGGCCAGTTGGTATTTAGCAAAGCCATCCCATAAGTGGCTCCATACACGACCGGACTTGTGCTTGGTACATCTGAATCAACTGTCCAGTGTGAAGTAACGCCTCACCTTGGAAAGGATGCCAAGCTTCTTGGCTGCATTTTTGGCCATTATCAGTATAGTTTTAAATTAAAGTTATAAATTTAAAACATACAAAAAGGTTTGTACCGATTGTTGTGGTTCGCTATACCTGGATTGTTTGTTAATTAGCGCCACTATCTCTTGCCTCAATAAGAATGTTGTTCACTTTTAGATATATTGATTGATTTAATAACATCCCTTGTTATTGTTCCAGCCGATATTCTGGACTGGGAGGTGGAGCATGAACAGCTCGCCGAGCAGTTGGAGAGCAGTCGCCGGCACCATCACATGGACCACACTGCCAATGAGCTCGGTGCGTGTTTTTAGTGAAAATGTCGCATAGCCTAAAGACAAAGTAGACAGGACAAACCTCTCACTATCAAAGACCTTTGTAAAGATGCCAAGGTACTCTTGTACCCTTATATTGTACTCTTGTAAGGTGTGTTCCAATCCATTTATGCCAGGAATTTAAACAAATCGGTTCAGTTAACATTCTAAACCAATCTTCTTAATAAATGGAATAAGTAATTTATATTAATAGTTGAAGGAGGATTTAAAATTATGTAAGAAAAAGTTTCTAATCTCATGTAGGAAATATCATCAGTTGAAGCACATGTTTTTATAGTAATCAGCAGCGAAATCGCAAAACCTATTTTATTGTTTGAAACCCAGTTATTCCAACTGATTCAATTAAACAAGTGAATTCATTCAATTAATTAATCGATTTGTAGTTGGCATTACAGTTGGCCATCACTAAACTGTCTATGGTCGGGTCAATGATCTGTTTGTTTACTTTGAATTGGAACAGACTTTACATAACGAGTATAGAGTTATCAGCGTAAAGACCCCTTGTGGCTGACGCGGGAGGTATATTTTTCCTTATACATACACATATCTCCAAATTCATGCTTTCTATTGGCTTCTTGGGTTCATGATTGTATTTAAACTTGTTTTGAGGATAATATATTGCCTTATGAAATATATTCTCAAAAATTATCTAAACATTTTTATGAATATAAAGAGTGGAATATCGACTGTGAACTGGCATCCGGTACTATCTCAATTTTGACAACTTTACAGTATAAAGAAAGAAATTGTTTGCGTCATTTATATATCGTCATCTGGTTTATTAAATAAAAATACGTGGTGTAGAAAAATACATGTGTAATAAAAATATTTAAAAACTACACAATACCGTACGTATCGAACTACATAATATTACTAACAAAATATCGACTGTGAACTGGCAATCGGTATCGACTGTGAATTGGCTATCGGTACTATCTTGCACCGATTGCCTTTTCACAGTCGATATTTTGTTCAAATTTAAATGGGACTTATACCCAACCAAGAAAAGAATGGTCAAAATCGGTTCACAAGTGCCGGAGTAATAAACAAGAGATGCCAGCGCCATCTATTGATTAACGACGTCCATCTTCTAGGTCATACAAAGCGAAATGCACGTGGTGATTATTAGACCGTGGTAAGGACTTGTTGAGGGAGTTATGGATTTTGTCTTGTATCTGTCTGTGGCATCGTAGCATCTAAACGGATGTACTGACCTCTAAAGCTAGTTTTTTCTTAGCTATGTTTAATAAACACATTCTCTGCTGGCTTAAGTTTTTCCCGGAATTTTCGAGACCGCACCAAGTCGCGAGAAAATGCAGCGTGACTAAAAGCCTTATTGCTACATCTATGGTTCTACTACAAGACACTCAATAAGGGCGTACTCCTGGACGTTTTTTTTATCGTTGCACGACTGTCGTGTCTAGCTATTCCCATTGGATCGTGACGACAATTTATCAGATCACGGCAGCCGCCTTGTTCGATGTACAGTCCAGGGCGCTGGGGACGAGATGGGAGAGTAGACATCAGAACACGTGCAGACAACGATAAATAAAACGTGATGACAATAGTAGCTGTGATTAACTGTCGTCACGTTTTTATCGTGACGTTTTATTTATCGTCTGACGACAGTCATGACAATCTGTCGTCGTAACGTCAAAAAGTAGTGAACGACAGATAATCGTGTTGTACTATATGTGAACAACTTCATTTAGATATACAAGCCACTACACTTTAGACTATCTGTCGTTACGACATATTGGGAAACGTGCCCTAAATGTAATAAATAAATGTATTCTATTATGATTATGAATGCAAAGATCGAACATAGATTTTTTCTTTTTTTCGTCGACACGGTGGGACTTGAACTCACGTCCTGCTGCACCGTAGCATTGCTCTTTTCTAACTAAGCTGCGGGTCCAGTTACCGAACCGTCGAAATGACGATATATCTTGCTTTCGGCATTCGTCGCCGGCTAGTGTCATCTAGTGAGAGATTTTTGAATAACCTTCTTACTGCAGCCGATATCTTTACAGGCATCACAACTGACGCAGATGTCGCCTGTCTGTGTGTGCGATTTTTGTGTTCATAATCATAACAAAACTAGTGGTGTTCTACTAAAATCTCAATAACTGTGTTCTATGTCTAATTACAGAAGCGTCGTTGTCGCAGCTAGTGTTGGACGAGACAGATGCGCCGCTGCCCCGAGCGCTCGGATCGAGCGTGTGGCGTCATGAAGTGCCATTCCCGACCACTACAGTAAGAGCTTATTGTAACTAGCATTAAGGAAATTATATTAAGGCAATGGATTTTCGGTGATAGCCGGGTTTTAGGAATCGATTTTCAGATAGTATTTAATCATCTCTAGTCAGTCGATGGTCGAGTGAAGAAATAAATTTCTAACAAATGGCGTTACGGCAAAAGGTCGTTAAAAACGAAAAACAAAGATCTGCGTTGAACAAGTCGTAAGGTCCGCTAGTTCGTTCCGTGGCTTAGTTCGTAGCGTCTGGCACGGTTTGCTGAAAGACGTTGGTTCGAATCCATTTTTCGTTCGTTCGTTCGTTCGAATGGATTTTTTTTCTAAGTGTTCGATATTTGTATTAAAAAGTATTTAAAATTAACCATATTGTGTACAGAGTGATTTGTAAAACTATAATAATCTCGCAGAACTATATTACAACATCATAAACAACTTTTGTTTCATTTCCACGAAGACATTTGCGAATGTTATTGTAATAATTAACAAAGTAATTATTAAGAATGCATCGTGATTAAAACTGACGGCTGTCGCTTGTGCACTATGTCCGATTCGTGTCAGGGGGTCTACTCTCGATCTCCGTCAGACATTCGTCCGAAACAATTACTGTCAAATAAGTAATATTCGACAAAATTAAAAGACAAGTATCCAGTATGAAGCTTCATTCGCATCACGCGTCTTTTCATTTGGTCAAGTATTACTTATTTGGAGAGTAGATCCCCAGTTTCGAAACCGAGAAATGACAGTTCGAAATGTCACAGGAATCGTTTTATCTCTAGGTGTACAAGCGGTTTTCGTATTTTCTCGAATTGGAATGGGACTTAGTGCACAAGCGACATCCAAAGTGGGTCCTAGTTTCTAGATTTCTATAGTCTCGGATTTTAAACGAATAGGATGCAGTGCACAAACATAAACGTGTAAGCTTCCCTAATCCACTTTGGGCTACGGACGATCGCATTACAGTGGCACAGTACATTTACAATAAACAGCAATATCGCCCGTATTTAAACATTGCGCGTTTATTTAGCATCCGTTTTCAATCCACCATCTTGAAAAATATCACACGTATCAACTTAACAGAGCTTAGCTTGCATTGGCACCTAGTGTTAAAAGTAATGTCTTAGAGCGGTTAAACACGGAGACTTTTACAGCGATGCAAACGCGATGCAGTACCGATGCAGTCGCTAATTGTCTACCTTTACACTCGCGCGAGACTTTAAGCTGCGATGCAAACGCGATACACATTTTAAATTAATTATCATTTTTTTTTATTTAATGTATTTATTAATTTCACTTTTAAATTTACAATTGACACAACAAAATAGTGTGCTTAAACTCATACAGATTTTTCATACATAATTAATCAGTGAATCAACAGAGTCAGGAGTTTGCTTTTTTTTTACGGGAGGAATCTTTACAGATACCTCTGAGCCCAGGGAGACTCAGGGGTTATATGGGGACTCTCCCTCCAGACTGGAGGGGCCTACCCCACTAAAACCCCCCCGGGTTTACCTCCCGTCGGTTGAGTCGGCGCCGTGGGGTCGGTGCACATTCACCACGACACTCTTTTCTTTTATCGCCCTAACTAAATTTAATTTAATTTTTCAGCCAGTACCAACCCTTAAGAATGTGTGTACGGTGGAGGAGCTTGAGCGGCAGCTGCGGCAGAATCAGCCGCCGCAGCAGAACATGCCATTCGGCTCGCAGAACTTCTTCCAGGTACGTATTTATTTATTGCAAATAATGTTAGTACAGTCATTACCAGGGATAGGAATAGGTAGAGTTTCTTTTAACCTTAACATCGAGGAACATAGACAGAAAATGGAGACTGCCTTACGACAATATTTTTTAGGTCCTGGAGCTGTTCTGGATTCGGGAAATCACTTAATAAGTACATTAAAAATTGACGTAATTGGGGACAGGCAGCTACACTATATTTATCTTAACTTTGCAACACAGTGGGTCGGATCAGGAATATTGCGGATATTGGATTTTTTTCACGATACCTCCCTCACAAAACTCTATCTATTCCGATTCCTGGTCATTACACAGGTAACTACCAAGTACAAACATACCCCATTGTGTTGTAGTAAATTAATAGATTTAGATTATATTTATTTATTATCTTGTAAACTTTGTATACAATAAAATACATTGTATTACAAGAATCTGGAGAATTATATAATTTTAACATCTTAATGTAGTTATGTGAAATAATGTGGGAACATATTAACTAATATAATAATAAGTATGTCAAAATAATTATTCTATGCGTTAAGTTTGTAATTATCCATCTCTACAAAAAAGAAAAAAAAAATACCTAATTAACAGATCTAATAAATTAGAACATATATCCATGTCCTATATCATATATCATGTCCTATCGTGTTCCTATATTCTTCAACAGAATAATATGCATTATCCTACAAAAGGTCTTTTCAGTCGATGTTCAAATGTTTCATCATTAGGTTCGTTTATATGTATAGTATATAATAGTACTCTCGAATAAAAAACACATTATTATGGAAGTAGCACCCATCTAATTTTTAAATTTAATTATATGTAATTTTGTAAATTAATGGGATTTATGCCTAAATAAATAAATATATTATTATTATTATTATTTATCAGAAGAGACTTTAATTAGGTTTTGAATGTGTTGTCATATTCTTCTGTCTTCGTATTTTATTATAAATTGATATACATCTATAGAGCGGGCTTTCTGTACACATTTCTAATTCCGTTATCTATAGTACTAGTTAGTATGTGTTTTAACAGGCGCAAGTTTTTTCGAACAAACCAACGGTTTGGGCTCCATGGTCGCGTCTGATTAATAGTTAGCCTTAGTAGTTTGTTTTAGTTACTCCAGAGACCGAATAACTTTTCCAAAAACACATATCGCACTTGACAACTAACATAGTATTATCTCAAAAATAGCGTTATGTTAATTTTATCTCAAAATTGCGTTATATTCATAATTTATCTCCAAAATTTCGCTATATTTATATTTATGTCTTTCGTATACGAATTAATTTCAAAATGACAGGACGACACTGTCGCTTCGAAATTAAACAGGTAATATTAATGTAACTTAAAGCAATAATTTTGAGATAATACTATGTTAGTTGTCATGTGCGATATCCAATTAGCGATTTTTTTCTACGATCCGTCCGATTAACGGATAATGTTTTGTATGGGAACGCAAAAACAAACGGCGCTTCCATCATTGTCATTTTAAGTATTGGTATCTAAAATTATTACAAGTTTCTAAGTGGCGTTATAAAAAATGTAAAATTTGGGTATATATTTGTGTTTCTTTTTACAGCCGCGATTTCCACCGGTCATTTTACAAAGACCGCCTGGTTTGCAAGCCCCGGTATCTCTACCATTCGCCCCACAGCAATCCATGAACCAAATGGGTCAAATCAGCCAGCCACTTAACAAGATCATAGGCCAAAACGCCATGAACCAGACGAACCTCATGCAGAACCAAATGGGACAAAGTATCAACCAAATGAGTCAAAATATGAACCAAATGGGTCAAATTGGGCAGAGTATGAACCAAATGGGACAAAACGTAAATCCCATGGGACAAAATCTCAATCAGTTGAGTCAAAATGTTAATCAAATTGGACAGGGCGTGAACCAAATGGGGCAAAATGTGAACCAGTTCATGCAAAACGCAAACCAAATGGGAAACTTTCAGAACAACCAAATGGGACAGAATAACATGATGAATATGCAGGTTAACCAATTAATGCAAAATGTAAATCAAATGGGCCAAAATGTTCAAATGGCTCAAAATGTTCAAATGGGTCAAAATGTGAACCAGATGAATCAAAACATGACTCAGATGAGTCAAAGTATGAACCCAATGAGTCAGAATATGAACCAAATGGGACAAAATATGAATCAAATGGGTCAAAATGTGAACCAAATGATCCCAAATGGTAATCAGTTTAACCCAGGCATGAATCAGTTTCCCCACATGATGGGTCAGCCCAGGATGATGGCCCCACCACCAGGAATTAATATGCCCAGACAAAATTTTAGTCCAAACATGGGCCAGTTTAACCCAAATTTTCGTGTAAGTACGAATATATTTAACTTTTTTGTTTGTTAACTGTAAGAAAAATAATCATGTACATAAATTGTACAATAGTTATGGCCTAAATCAGATATGACAAATTGCCATTGCACATTTTATATGTAGAGAGGTTCTGGTAGACATGTGGTTGGTTTTTTAAACATTGCGTGTTTAATATTTCAGGGCCCAACAATACAACCAAAACCCGAACAACAGTTGAATCAACAGCAACAACAAAACATGATGATGAGTCAACAATTGCAACAACTAAAAAACCAATCAACTCAGATTAATCAGAAATCTCTTCCAAACCAACTGTCAAATCAGGTTCAACAGAATCCTCAGAATTCTGTCCAGAACCAGATTAACCAGCCACCGTTTCAGAATCAGATAAACAATCAAATTAAAACGAATCACAAAGTCCAAAATCAAAATCAGAGCCAGAATCAAAATAACCAGCAGAATCAGAAATTACAGAAAAGTCGTATTTATAACAATTCAAAGAATGTAAATTCGCAGAATTTGACGTCGCAGAATATGACGTCTCAGAATTTGACATCACAGAATTTGACATCTCAGAATTTAGTACAGCTTATACAAAATACGCATCCGATGTTGCAATTCAATAATAGCTTTCATAACGCGAGCCATCATCCTATGTTGAATAGGAACAACGTGTTCAACAGCCAGTTCAACAACAATTTATTCAACAACCAGAGGCACAACGGGACTTACAGTAATAACAATAGGTAAGTTTTTTAAATTTTTATTGAATTGATATTCAATTATTTTTTATGAAATTACTCCACTAGTTTGGTATAATAATAATACAAAGATCGAACACTCAGATAAAATTCCTTCGATCCGGCCGGATTCGAATCGACGTCTTCTAGCTTACCGTGCCAGACGCTATACCAATTAAGCCACGGAACTGCGAAGCTGCAAAGGTACCTGGCTGAGTGAGGAAAAGATTTCACATATTTCTCACAAATGCCGCTAGGGCAAAAAGTACTTAAAAACCAAAACAAAGATCTTGAACGACTACATAGAAAATATCGTAAGGTCAGCTAGTTCGTTCCGTGGCTTAGTTAGCATAGCGTCCGCCACGGTGTGCTGGAAGACGTTGATTCTAATCCAGCCGTATTAATATTTTTAAATTAATGTATTATGAAGAGTGTTCAAAGTTAACCAACTTGACTTAAGATGATTTTTTATTTTAATTGCAGGCAGTCAATGAATGGCGATGACGCATCCACAAGCAGTGACAACGACGAGTACGCAGGACTCATGACGCAAAGAGAAAAACAATGGCTCATTAACATTCAAATGTTACAACTTAGCACAGGAACGCCTTATATTCACGATTTTTACTACACGGTAAGTTCTAGATAATAGATAGTAGCAGTTGCTCTTAGCGCTTGTGAAAGAGTTCGTCCAGGGACTACTGCCACCTTACCCATTTCTGCTGCCAAGCAGTGATGTGCAGGTGAAATTACAGGCACATTAGACTTGTCAACTTATGTCTCAAGTTGACGGGCGCAGTGACAGTGCCCGTCAGATCTTGCGATTGAAAGCTCTGAGTGGCACTGCAACTGTTATGGACAGGCGTAAAGCTTGCCACCAGACACATAACTTATTCGTCTTGTCACTTAGTTTCATAAAAAAAAATCATGTAGGTTCGAGGAAGGAAAGAACGAGATGCCCGCGTGGTCTTTGTCTTGAATTGATGTTCAATTATTTATTGTGAAATTACTCCACTAGCTTTTTGTAATTATTTATACGAAGATCGAACACTTAGGCTCAACTCACACTGGCGCAGAGTCGAAGCGTCGCGACGCGTCATGTTTTTCGCCAATAGCATATTCATCTCTATTTTACCATTATTAAGGTACAAATCGACCCCTCCTGCGTAAAGTATCGTATGTCGAAGTTGCCAAGTTTACAGGGGAGCGTTTCAAAATTTTGCATTCACTGACATGAGCATAACACGTGACTTTATTTCTCTGTATTTATTCGGCAAAACTCAAACAGAGTATTATAAAATCCTAGATATTGGTTAGATGAACAACCACAAATTATTTTATTATTTTACAATTTAATTTAGCATTTCTATGCTAAAGTCACGTGTTATACTCATTTTAGTGAATTCAAAACTTAACGCTTCCCTGTAAACTTGGCAATTTCGACATACGATACTTTACGTAGGAACAGTCGAAATATGTGTTATGCAAATACGGAGTAAGGATGGCGCGCGCTTTCGCCACCTTCCCCCTCGGCTTTTTGTAGTTGAAAACGACGCGACGCGACGCTTCGACTCCAGTGTGACTTGAGCCTTAGAAAAAAATCATTTGATCAGGCTAGATTCGAACCGACGGACGTTTTCTAGCAAACTGTGCCATAAAAAAATATATTTTGAATTGTTTAAGAATTTGGACTCTGCCCCTCACTCTATTTCTATTTTTTAATCGCATTGATGGCATACACTGTAACGCTTGCCCTTGTGGTTTAAGAATTTGCCAATCGGTGTATGATGCTCTAAGAAAGCTGTGGCAGCCTAATGGTAAAACCTACTTACTGCCTCTCAAGCAGAGGCCGTGGGTTCGAATCCGGGGTCATAAAATTTCATTGGTAGTGTGACGGTTTTATCGGTAGATTGTGAAAGTAGGTAAAATCTTGCCAAAAATTACTAAATTGTGAATGTTACGACGTTCAGTTGACAGTTGGACATAATTTGCAAACTAGAACCAACCCACATAATGTCACTTTTGAGATAATTAGATATTTGTAAAAACAGTGTGAAGAAATTAAGTTATTTGAGACAAACAACGTGAGTTATGTGTAGCATTGAGAAGGATATAGGGAAACTATTATATTATATAGCAATAAATAGAAAACATCTTTAACGAGAACTATGTTCTAGTTTTCGTAATGAAAACGCTGAAGATCTACAGTACTTCAGTACATGTGACATGGATCCATTTAGCATATTAAAAAAATACATTATATGAAGTTAAGCAGCATGGTTCTTTTTAGCTATTAAAAAGTTACTTATTTAAGGTTGGTACCCTGAAGGACTTTTATTTTCTCCGTTTTGGCTTGGTGTATTTCCAGGATCTTTTGTGAGCGGGTAAAGGACACGTCTGGTGTTCTACCTATAATCTAGCCAAAATCGTTGTAGAATAAATGTCAACAAACAAAAACAGATGATTTTTAGGGTTTTCATCTCCGGCTCTTTCACAGTTACCACAATTTCAAAATTTTCCTACGAAATTCAACTAGATTAAGGATAATACTAAATGCAATAGCCGTGTTTATACGGAATATTATTAAACAGAAGTTTCAAATCACCTAGAAATAACATAAAAATGACCAGTAACTAATTATTTGTAAAACTGTGTCATCCCTATTGACATTTTGATTTGAAGGGAGAGATTGCAAACATTCGAGTTCTGGTGGTAATTCAAGTTCAGAATCGGAAATAGATGCTGGATGATATAATATGTGGTAAATTAATACCAAATAAAATCTTACAATTTTGTTTCTTTTCATCTACCATTACCTACCATCGAGAAATAAATATTAATAGGATGCAAAAACTTATTTTTATTCCTAAATACGTATCAATAAGTATTTTCTAAATTTTATAATAATTGGCTAGGTAAGTATTACTTCTACATAACCCAATTACATACTTACCTATTTAAATTCCAATTAAGGGAGCAGGTCGTGGGCAGAGCAAGCCTTAATAATGTGCATCGAAAAAAATGTTCTTTTCCTATGCCATCGTTGGTTGCCAAGCAACGTTTTGTTATTAAACATTCTACATCGAATTTGGCTAGAATATAAATACATAACTCAATTTCATTTGAGGTGTAGGTTGGTTCTTGTTTGCATAACTATGTCCAGTTGGCCTAGTAGTATCCAAATGAATTTTAATCATATACATTTTAATAAGAACAGACGGATTTAATTAATGATAATAATAATAATAACACAACACACTCATAGCCCCGCACTAGGGAAACCTTATGTCGCGGGTGCCACACAAACGGGTGCAACCACAAATTACACCCAAACTCACGAGTGAATTTTTTTTTTGGGAATGGTACCCAGGACCTCTCGTGGCAGTCCGGCATGGCAACCGTTCGGCCACAGAATTATCTATATTGAATTGGATAGAAAATCTTTAAAATTTACATAGTTCTAAATGCAGTGTATGTATGACTTACAAAAATTGATAATTCAATTGGACTAGTGCCCAGCAGTTGGACGAATAGTGGGCCGGTATTGTTTAACTATAAGCAACATTTAGTCGATAGAATATTTATCGACTGCAATCACTGTCATTTTACTACATCGGCAAAAAAGTCAGACTATAATAAATATGAACGGACTCAAAATATTGTCGAAATACAACTATGTCAAATAAAAATGAAATTACAATTTCTGCGAAAGAAATTCCATGTAATATAGATTGACTAGATAATAGTATTGTTGTGTGACCACAGGTGTTCCTAGAGCGACAAGCTAATAAAGAAAAGGAGGGTGTCAAGGAAGCGCATAAGGCCAACCAGCAGAATCATCCCTTCTACAGCGGTGGTAAGTGTTAAATGTTTTTTTACATAAATGTCGTCACATACATGTTTGGATGCCATAGACTGCCAACGGCCTTGTACTATCAGCGGAGTTGAAGCCTTCTCAGTTCTAAAACACGTTCTTGCCCTTTTATAGCAAATAACAAACAACCAGGTGCAGTGAGAGTTAACACCTGCTTCGACTGATGTTCGACAATAAGTACGTGTTTCTACTAATGACTTGTTGACAAAATCGAGTTGTTTTCTTACTAAAAATTATAGACAATGTATTTTTTATTTATCTCCTACATATTTAAAAAAATACCTTTTGTTTATAACTAAAGTATTGTATAGGCCCAGTGGAAATAAAATGCTAGTGGACTGTATTAACTTATAATAATTCGAGAAAAAGAAATTACAACCGTTTCGTGAAGAGAGGTTTTTGATTTTTTGTTTTTTAATTTTACGGCTGCGGCCCGCTCGGAGCGTGATAGGAGCGTATGATATAGCCTTTCCGCGTTCCCATTATGTCGTAACGTTTTATGTATCGTTAGACGACTGTCGCGTCTAGCCTGTTCCCACATCACGACTATCTGTCGTGATTGTGTCGTGGACACTAGATTGTGACGACAATTTATCGAAGTGCCTTAAGCCTCGGTTACTATCAGAACCGCTGTCTCCAAAACTCACACTATCATAATTTTTAACACTATTCAGTCTTGAGAAAGGTTAGTCGTAGTTTTTAATTTAAAAAGAAGTTACAAATTCTGGCCTGTTAATGTAACTTAAACTGCCCTGTTGGCATATCGTTCGAAAGTTCAAACCTATTAATGCAAGTTACAATTTTTTGATTTTATATTGAAATTTCATTCAATATGTGTCATCTAGCGGTCAATAGCTGAACGACGACGAATTCGAAATGTTTACTTAGCTCTACAATTAAGAAGCGACCATATATGTCTATATAAGCGAATATGTACTTAAATAGACAACCCTTAGGATATGTGAAGATTCCAAGTCGCATTGGGTCTAGCGGATAGACCTGTACCCAGCAGTGGCCTTTAAAGGTATGAATATGAGGAAAACATTTTCTATTTTGCGCAGGGGTCAAGCAAGAGACGCACACGCACACACGCGAGCGACACAACTCGACCCGCCACAACTCCACGGGGGATGATGCGCAGGCGCCGCGCACCTACGTGCCTACGCAGTTCGAGAACTCGCTTGGAAAACTGCAGGTATGCGTTACGGATCTCCTATGAAACATGTTCTATAATAATATATAATATATAATATAATAACGGGGGTTGGTATTAAAAATTTGCCATTTATAGTTGACGAAGTATTATTTGCATCAATACATCTTATCGCTTTATCTTTTGAATACAATAGGATAAAACAGTGAGCTGTCGGTAACGCATCTGTATAGTGCATCGAAAATATAACTAATATAATATATAACTCATCAGAGCTTTATATTACTCTTAAATATCAACTCTCGTTTGCACTGAAATCAAAATAATCGATAGCTGGAATAGCGCCAACGACTGACCTGTGTGTACGTCTCCAAATATTTATTGTGATAAAGATAATATCTCTAACTATGGAGGGTTGTTCCATTCGGTGGTGTGGGAAAAACAGCAAAACATCTAATTACAAGACAAACGGAACCACATTTCATCGGTAATTAAATATAATTTTGCAATTTTCGTCCATTATAGCAAAGCTCAAGTTATACTGGTCGATTTGAACTGAAACAATAAACGACACCCGTCAATTGTTTCGAATTCGGGCTGGCCAATCGGAGCGCAGTTGTCACCTTAATGATTAGGCAGATTAGTTTTCAAACAAATTAAATAACATTTCCTCTCTATTTCTGGTTATATATTCGATGGTATAGTGCAAACAACTAGTGTAAACACTTGACGCATTGGAACTTAATTCTGAAGTTGATAATCTTCACGCGGGACTAACTTTGCCTGTGAGTACCTACAGTTTAAAATATAAACGACCTTATAAGTAAAGAAATAATTAAAAACTAGAATTTTAAAAAAGCATTAGCGCATCCATGACTCCGATGGGGCAAGATCATTAAGTCAATGTACGCTTGAAGTAAAATAAGTGTTAATGGTTTTATTACTTTGTTCTAATAGAAAGGATGAGCCCTTAAAAGCGATAACATTCATCGGTGTAAATAATATTTCTTCAACTATACAAATGTGTGCGAGCGTGAAAGTTTGTATGGAGAACCAATAAAACTATGAAAATTAGTTTACTAAAGACTCTAGGGCCTTATTCTACGTAGACGAAAACATCTGCCAGTTAAAAATATAGCCTACCTAAAAGCGTTAGATAGTACAGCAAAAATTTTAAAGTTTATTTTCGGTTAATTCAATATGTTTTGTAAAAAGTCATGGAACAAATCGACCCCTCCTACGTAAAGTATCGTATGTCGAAATTGCCAAATTTACAGGGGAGCGTTTTAAAGTTTTGAATTCTATTCAGCAAAGCTCGTTACATAGAGTATTATAAAATCCTAGATATCGGTTAGATGAACAACCACAATATGTATTGTGAAATGCTAAAGTCCGTGTTATGCTTATTTCAGTGAATTCAAAACTTTAAAACGCTTCCCTGTAAACTTGGCAATTTCGACATACGATACTATACGTAGGAGGGGTATGTTGTTGTTTATGATGTTTGTAATATAGTCTTGGGAGGTTGTTAAGCATTTTAAAAATAAACCTGTACAATTATATGTTTAATATGTGTAGATATAGGTGCTTTATTAATTAACTGACTTCAAAAAAAGGAGAAGGTTCTCAATTCGTCTGTATGTTTTTGTGTTTTTTGTATTTTATGATACTCGATAAATTTGTGATCCGATTTTGATGATTCTTTTTTCTTTTGTGGTTGTTTATGTGTGTGTCTGTGGCACCCGCGACACAGGTTTCCCCTCAGTAGTGGTCCCTTTTAAATTTGAAGAAAATATTCCACCTCTTAAGGCTCAATTTATATTGCGGGGCAACGGAATGGTAGCGATAAATTGTGTAACGTGCAAACTAGATACGAGCCAAAGTCTGCCGCGGAATTCTCGAGCATACTCGAGAATGCTCGTGCATTCTGCGGAAGATTTTGGCTCGTAACTAGTTTGTACGTTACACATCATCATCAACTTATTTAAGAGCTAGATTCTTATCGGTGTAGCCTTCTCCACTCCTCACGGTAGCCAGTTTGGTAGCATAGCCAGTTCTTTGACCTCTTTATAGCTGTTCACTTTGATCTTCTTTTTTATTTGTTCACTATACGTCATTCTCGGTCTTTCTCTTTTTATTTTCCCTTCTATCCTCCCCTCAATTATCACTTTCACAAATTCGTCATTACGCAACAAATGTCCAAACATTTTACCGTTATACAATGGACCATAAAGTTTATTATGCTATGTATATAGATGAATCCGGTTGGCAAATAGATGTAATTTTGAGGTTGGTTTTTTTAGTACTCTGCACTAAGATTATTGTTAAACGTTGCTTCTGCAGTGCGGTAGTGTAACGGCGCCGCGGAAGATCATCGACGTGGAAGTGGTGTCGGGTGAGCCGGCGCCGCCCAGCCGCTGTAGCCGCGCGCCCAGTGTCGCCAGCACAACCAACCCCGCAGAGGTAAATGCGAACAGTTAAGAAAGCGCTGCTGCTCGATACAGCACGTATCGTTCACCAGTTCTGTGCTATTATGATAATAATATGAATAAATATTCAATGATATGTGTACTTTAAGTACACGCAAAGTTGTATGGAAGAAAAAACGGATCCTTTGTATTTTTTTCTGCGGAACTTAATTTTAGGTTTAAAGATTTTATTTCTCCCTAAGAGTTTTCATTCACTTAACATGAGAAAAGAAATAACTAAATATAGTACAGTTGAAATATCGAACGACAAAGATTGAGTATAAAAATTATTCTACATTAAGTGGGTTGTTGCTTATTTAAACGTGAGTTAGTTGGTTGAATCGCTAACGTGAATATTGCTATACACAATTAACAAAGATATATAGAACGGCCAAAACTAGAAGCGACATGCAAGTAGTTTAATTAGGACGGAACGTTTGGTACTTTATATTATTATTGTATTTTGTTTATTATTTATAATGATAATATATGTATTATAATAGATAGATAATATAGAGAGATAATATTTGCAATTTTAATATAATATAATATGTGAACATTGCTTTTTGTTTTGTTCGTTGTATTAATTTTATTTTATGTTATTCAAGTAGTGTTAAATTTTTATTATTATTAATATTATTTTATTTAGGAAGTTTTTAATTATCTTTCTTTTATCATACAGATACCGCGCGAGTTGAGAAGAACGAAGCAACTGCTCCTTGAAATCGAAGCTTTGTACCTGATATTGCTCAGGCTTGAAGAACTCAACGATCCGTTGGCGATCTCCAACGCGCTTATATTGAAGGTATATTTCTTTTGTTCAAATATCCTCGGAAATGTTCGCTTTTCTACTACAACACTACAAAATTAAAACTAACATCAAATATACATTTTTCATCGCTGTGTTAGGCTGATTGCGAATGATCAGAATAGGGTGTCCCAATTGAGTGCATAATTTTGTACATACAGTCGTTGAAAACCAAATACAAAAGATCCGACAAACAAGCATATAGAAAAATTCGTGAGGTTCGCTGTTCGTTCCGTGGCTTAGTTGGCATAGCGTCTGTCACGGTCTGCTAGAAGACGTCAGTTCGAATCCGGCTGGATCGAAGGAGTTTTCTCTAAGTGTTTGGTCTTTGTATTAATAATTATAACAAAACTAGTGGAGTAATTTCACAAAAAAATATCACGGTGGTCAAACATCCTGACATTTAATAAAATATTTAATCACCAAATATTAATTAATTTGAAATATTAATAAATGTAAAAGAGTTCGTCCTGGGAAGTACTGCCACCTTACCTAGTTCTGCCGCCAAGCAGCTATGTGAACATTACTGTGTTCCGGTTTTGAAGAGTGACCGCCCAGTTACCACGCCTTCATGTACATTAATGGCGAATCCGAATTCTATTTATTATGCAACAATATTTAAATTCCTCTCAATCAAATGACCGCCCGGCCGCCGCGCGGTCGTCGCGCGGGCCGCCGCGTAGATCAAATTCAAGCCAGGCTAGCCGGCGTGCCCGGAACGCTCATTTAAATTAAAACGTAAATGCTAAACAAATTGAGCGTATTTTGCCATGACAGTTAGACGCACGCGGTCGCTGCGCGTCGGCAACGCGGACTCCGCTCGGCGACGAGTGCGATAAAATTCGTGTGCTAATGAATTTACAGGCACATGGGACTTGTCAACTTCTGTTTCAGAGTGACGGGAGCAGTGGCAGTGCCCCTCATATGTTTGCTATTTAAAGCTCTGAGTGGCACTGTAACTGTTATGAACAGGCGTGTCGTTTACTATCAGACGCACGAATTGTTCGTCCCGCCACTTGGTATTATATAAAAAAAATCATCCTTGAACTTGTGTTGGTGCAACCATTCCAATTTTTCAACATCAGTCACCATTTCAATGTTTTTTGCTTAAAAACATTTTGTGTTTACAGGAAAGGGAAGAGAAACAAAAACAACTAGAGCTGGCCCAAAAAGAGGCACTAGAAAACGAGCAAGAGGAGGACTCTAACGTCTTTCTGAGGAACATAGAGTCCGTACAGAGGAGGCCTAAACAGGACAGCCCTAAAAGCGAAAGCATTGATAAGAGACAGGTACGTTCCAATACTGCTAATCTCCTTTTGAAGAGAAAACATATGACTTTATAGGGGTCTATTAATAAATCCAAGTTGCTACATGCTAAAATTATAACATATCATTATTGTTTTAAGACAAAACTCCGTGGTAGTGACCCGTTTAGCTCTTACAGGTAGTCTCGATCTAAGATGTTTAAATTAACCCTTTCGCGGGCTGTACTCAGTATGCGGCTAATTTAACTTTTAACATTTCAAAACGGTGCTAAGAACGTCCCTTAGGACATTGACGATTAATTTTAATCCCCCAAATAACCCCCATATTTTTTGAGGGGGGGTGGCAACATGTTTGCCTGTGTCCCTATGGATATATTTTGTAATCAAATAGTTGCCAGTGCCGACTTCGAAGGTGTCAACTTAGTGTTGCCAATGCCCTATTGTTTGACCTTTAGGTTAGGTTGTGCTTGTTTTTTATTCATAAAATAATAAACCACAATCAACATCGTAATCACAATCAACTTTAATATTTATATATTATGTTTATGAGTTTACTAACAAATTACAGAGATATGGTAAAGCCATAATATTAAAATAAAAAAAACGCTCTGGTTATCTTCAGGCTCGGATTCGTAGTCTTCGAGGCTGTCTTCTGATCCCGAAGTATCTGGTATAGTTAATAATTCAATTATCTCTTTGTTTGTTACTGCAACTCTAAGTTTATGTTTTCGAGGCGGCATCTGAAACAAAAATCAAATGGGCATAGGCAATTATTTATCTCTATGTGTATAAACAATCAAGCATAGGCAACTATTTTGCCACCATTCTAGGCAGTGGCAATTTCAAATATTTCGCATCATATCTATCATACAACTAGGTAAAACAACAAACTTCTATCATAATATGATAGCTTCGATATTCAATACAAATAAAATAATTGAATACTCACTTTTCTTACGGCAGAATTTTTGATTTTTTTGGATTTGTATTCGAACTCCTAAAAACTAGCCTCACTTTTCTCGCGTCTTCACAAATCTGTCAAAATCATACGCTAGCATTTGATTGGTTAAACCAAATTTGTTACGAGAGTTTCTAAGAGATGGCGTCACCTACATAGGGTAAAAGAATACCAAGCAACTCAATATACTTGGAGCTATATTTAAAAATATGCCTTGGCAAACATTTTGCCTACGCCCGCGAAAGGGTTAAACATTTGTAATGATAAATGTATTTACAAAGAGCAACCTCTAGGTTTCTTGCTCATTCTTCTCAGGGAAATCTGCCTTACGAATGAACTGTAGTTTAATCAATATACCGATTTTAAGTGTAATTTGCTTACCTGTGAAAAAAAGATTAAAGAGCGTAGACTAAACTGCCTCCGTGGCCAAATGGTCACCAAGCTGGTCTGCCACGCATAGGTCTCAGGTACGGTATCCGGGCTGAGAGAAATATTTGTAAGGCTTAGTTCTCTCGTGAGTTTGGGTGTCATTTGTGCTTATCTGTGTATGTATGAGTCCAAGGCCCCCGCGGTAGAAGATTTTCATAGTGCGGGGCTATGAGGGCTATGAGTGTGTGCTTTATTTATTATTAGAAATGAAACGGATAGTGATTAGGCGGGATACCTTTCTGTAATAATCTTCATTTGGGACTGTAAATGTTTCTGGCATCCCACTTCGCCGTACCGGTCATTTGAGAACAGTCCCCCGACGCATAGCACTTGCAGAGAAAATCCCGCGTGCCATCGGACTTACTTACTATGAGCGTTTACCCGCTACTCTCAGACTTGAACCGTCTGACGAAACATTTAGGTGCCGGCTGAAAGACCTTGTCTTGAAAAATCCTTTATACTCTCGAATTGAGTATTTTCTATTTTTATTCTAATTTTTACCACATTAACATATTCTTGTATAATTGTTATCAACTTATGGCGATCCTTGATGGAGAATGATATTTGATATGTAATTTAATGACAACAATATTATATAATGAATTGTTAATTTTCTAATCATTGTGTGCTTTTCTTATAATTTTCCTTTTTGTCTGACGATCTCAATATAATTTCTTATACTTTGACATGTGATGCAATTTATACTAAAATGATATATTTGAGAAATAAATGAATCTGAATCTACCGGACATCCGGCGAGCAACTAGGCCGGACTGCCGAATATCCGGCCGCCGGATATTTGGCCCACTGTCGCAAACATGTCGCGACCGATTTACAGCGCGCATCGTAGTGATTGATCGATTAGAGAATGAATGCACTTTCACATTGACGATTTGATATGTAGTCACTGGTATTTTGTTGAAAGGATAAATTTATTCGATAATACAATCAAATACACAACAGAAAAATGTCAAAAGTGAAAAATGTCAACAATATGGCAATATTTTAATGTCTCTCAAATATTTTAGTGCTGTTTCTTTGTTGTGCCGAATGCAAAAAAAAAACATTTGTTTTTCATTTGATGTCGTTAATTTGTTGTTTGTGATCTAACTAATCTAAAACTTGATACCAGTATTGCTGAAAAAAAAATTCTAAATTTATTTACACGTTCCATAATTGTCGGTACATATTGTTTATACGAATCGATCGAGATTGCGATCTTTTCATTTAGTGGTCTGGTAATGTCAAGCTGTATCTAAATTGACCAAAGCTTGAAAGAGTTTATAGCGAAAAGCTGTCCTCTGAAGCTGGTCTCGTTTATGAAAATAAACGGAAACGACTTTTGCTACTAAATGCAGAAAAACTGGTCTCCATAATTTGCCTTGCCTTGAAATTTGAGCATTAAATTTACAGATCATTCTTTACAGTTACAAGTAATAAACAGATACTGATTGGGATTTTTTCCCAGTCCACATCCACATCCGGAACATCCGGTATCCGGCCGGATATTGTTCTACTATCCGGTATCCGGCCGGATATTGTTCTACTATCCGGTATCCGGCCGGATAGTAAAATTAGTCCGGATACATGATAGTTACCGGATATTCCTAGTTATTATCATAAAGTGCCAGATAAACATAACTAATTGCCTGGTCTCACACTAGGGCATTATCTGTACCATGAGTACCAGAAGGAATTCGCTTTGGGGCACTACCTGAAACACCCAGACCAGAACCAAGTTAGAAAAGTTAATTTCCCGAATTGGTCCTACCGGGACTCGAACCCGGCACCTCGGCATCCGGTAGAATCTTTATGTCCATGTAACAAGAACGTTAAAGACGTATGTTTCGCAGTTATTTATATTATTATTTAATTATTATTATATATGTGAATCAAATTGTAGTTTCAGACAATAAATTCAACTACCGACCAATAAGTATTATAATTTTATCCCAACATCACATGGCGACCCTGGCAGGATACGTCAAAAAATTTTGTTGTGTTAATCAAAATTCTATTGCATAATTTCGGTGCGTTCTTTTTCAATACCAAGATGTTAAATTTCTATTGTTTTTATAGGTAGTAAACCTAGCTGTAGGGACGAAACCGGCGCCAGTCAAAAACCTTTTAGACGAAGACAAAGAAGAACTAATAGGAAGGTTGTTTTCTGGACTACTCCACCAGGACAAGCTTCATCAGGTGCTAGCTGTTAGAAAGGGACGGGTAAGTGAAAATAAACTGAAATTTTACTCTTTTCAATTTATAATATTTTTTTATAATGCTATAGATTTTGTTTTTATTTTCAAAAATACAATTCGTTACTCGACAAACTGTTGCTGGTCGATTAAGTCGGCAATGTCATGTTAAATGGATATTGAAGAAGAATATTTGCTTTGAATGTGGCTTCGTTCGTATTTTTTAAGCAACAGTCTACTGTTGCTTAAAAAATAATTCACAAGATTCTTTAGCTCTAGCTTCTTGTGAAAGAGTTCGTCCAGGGAAGTACTGCCACCTTACCTGTTTCTGCCGCCAAGCAGTAATGTGTTTTCCGGTTTTGAAGGGTAAGGGTGCTGGTGAAACTACTTACTACCTGTTTCGTGAATTCAGAACTTTAAAACGCTCCCCTGTAAACTTGGCAATTTCGACATACGATACTTTACGTGGGAGGGGTCGATTTGTTCCATGACTTTTTACAAAACATTTTGAATTAACCGAAAATAAACTTTAAAATTGTTGCTGTACTATCTAACGCTTTTAGATCTATATTTTTAACTGGCAGACGTCTTCGTCTACGTAGAATAAGGTCCTCGTGTCTCCTACTTTACTAAACTAATTTTCATAGTTTTATTGGTTCTCCATACAAACTTTCACGCTCGCACACACTTGTATAGTTGAAGAAATATCTCGTTGATAACCGCCCGTGTAACGCAATGTCGGAAAGGGGCGTCCGCGCAATAATCAGCGCTTGTCCCGCAGGCGCTGGTGGCGCGCTTCCTGACGCGCGTGCCGGCCGCGCACTCGCGCGTGCGCGCGCTGTGGCAGCGCCTGCTGCGCGCGCTGCCCGCCGCCGCGCGCCGCGACGCCTCGGGGCTGGCCGCGCTGGCGCCGCACTACCGCAGGTCAGTGGCCGCTCTCCCACCCTCCGCGAGTTGCTGCATTCTTCATCTCTGGCTACTTATTTTTAACCGACTTCGAAAAAGGAGGAGGTTCTCAATTCGACTGTTTTTTTTGTACGTGTGTCACGCGATAACTCCGGTATTTGTGAACTGATTTTCGTGATTCTTTTTTTGTTGGAAAGAGGGTACCTTAATAGTGGTCCCATTTAATTTTGAAGAAAATATTTCACCTCTAAAGGTGGCAAACTGGGGGGATGAGTGAGGTTTGAGGTCGGTTTTTTAGTACCCTGTACTGAGATTATTTAAATTATGTTTGTTTATATCTTTCTAACGTTTGATACCTCCAATGAACCCCTATGCCAACCTTATTTTTTGCACATTTTCTGTTATTTTTATAAACAGCCATATTTATTTACATGCTAATGGAATTTTGTTCGAAAAAAAACCTATTTTGTGAAAAAATTAAATAAAAAAGCAAAAACAAAATAGAAACAGAACAAGCCCAAAAATTAAGGTGTAGTGTTCATTCGAGGTATCGATGTAGTAGCTCTTAACTATTGTGTCAACCAAAACACTGCAAGGCTACAGTACATACGAGTATATATAGTGTTTTGTAATTTCATAACGAGAATCTTTCAGCTGTTATCAAGAGCAAAGGAAGTTATTAGTTTTTCCAATAGAAATATCTTATTTTCCAAAGTAAAATTCTAATCGCTGGATAGATTTCTTTAATACCTAATGTACAACGCAACTTAAATATTTTTGTGTTATTTATTTACCTCAAAAGTTACAAAAAAAATAAACCAAAAATCCTCTACGCAGCTTTCCTTAAAATGCTGTTTTGGATATTACAGTGTTTTTCTTTGTTTTCTTTTATGTTGGAATAGGGGTACCTCAATAGTGGTCCCATTCAAATTTGAAGAAATTATGCCATCGCTAGGGATGGCAAATTAGGGGATGAATCCGATTCATTGAATTTCACCTACTTTCCGTTAACCGACTTCAATGAAAATTAAATAGAAGATTCCACACTTTTGGGTTTGATTTTTTTTTTATAAAAAAAGGTATTTTTTAAACAGATACATTCAGAACACGTCAGGGTGGTCAGCGATACTCGAATCCTGCAGCTTACTGTCAGAAGCTTTCGATCCTGCGAGGACGCCCTACGCGCTTACCACACCTGTAAGTACAGTTCACCATTAATCACGGGCTTTTTGCAAGGCTGTACAATCAAGTTACGCACTTTGAAGCTTTGTTTTTTTAGGACAGCGGCGTTATTTTTATATGTGACGTCAAACTGATCACACTGTATTTTAATCTAAACAGCAAATGTTATTGAACTATGTGCGCTTTTTATTTACAACTATGGCAGCCTAATGTTTTGACCTACTGCCTCAAGCAGAAGCCATGGATTCAAATCCAGACTCGCACCTCTGAGTTTATCGGAATCATCGAGTATATAACCAGAAATAGAGACGAAATAAGGGCCTTCCATGGTAAGTCATCAGGCAAATGGGCCTTATATAATGAGCCTCTCGTTTGCGCTGAAATCACAAATTAGAAAACTGAAATAGTACATCGCCAACAACTGACCTGTATGTACGTCTCCGTATATTTAAAAATTTTTTTGTATTTATTGTAATAAAGATAATATCTCTAACAATCGGTGCCATTCGATTCGGTGCTGTGAGAAAAACAGCAAAACATCTAATTACAAAACAAACGGAATCACATTTCATCGGTAATTAAATATGTAATTATTACAATTTTCGTCAAGTTAAACTGGTCGATTTGAAGTGAAACAATTGACGATACCTGTCAATTGTTTTGACGAATTCTGGACCAATCAGACCGCAGTTGTCACCGTAATGATTTGGCAAAATAATTTTTAAACAAATTAAATGACATTTCGTCTCTATTTCTGGTTATATATTTGAAATTTACCATGGCCTTGGCGAACTATGGCCTAAATCCTCGCCTGAAAGGAGGTCCGTGGCCAGCGGTGGGATATATAAATGAGTTGATGACGTATATAGTCTTACTGTTGTGGGAAGGCTTGAGATTTCCAAAGCGGATTGAGAACTTCACACACATCATTATGCCATTATACAGGCTAACTCTTAATATTTGCTTTTGAAGTTACGTTACTCCTAAATATGACACTATATTATTATTATCCAATAGTTCTTATGACCATTTCCTTAAAATTGTAAATCCTATAAACATTACATGGAGCGACGCACTATTTTAATTCAACATAGATATCAAATCGGCGTGTTCTTATTACATGTATATGTATATTATGAAATGTAAATATTTAATTCGTTACTTGTATGCCAACTGTCAAAATTAGAATAATTCTTTATTCTTATTTTGACAGTTGGCCTACAAGTAAGGAATTAAATATTTCATATTTTAAGCACGCCATTAGTAATCATTACAACGTCATAAGATCCACAATTCAGACATTTTTGGCAACATTTTACCTATTTCTCAATTTATCGATAAAAATATCGACAACCACATGACTATTTAAAAATTTTACGAAAAGTGGCAACCCTGCAAATGTTATTTTATGTCGTCTTCAAAAAGACACTATAGTGGAGGCATTTACTCAGCGATGGAGTTTACTTATTTTATGTGTTCTTTTCCAGTTAACCCTAAGCTGCGTATGCGCATTAATAGAAAAAGCATCGGCGCTAGTAAACACCCCCGAGCCAACATCAAACGAGCGACAATGGTCGAAATTCCTTAAAACACTTGCGCGGGCGTTGAAGAACACAACTCTAACAGTATCAAAACCGATACACCCGATATCCGAGGCTCGATTAATCCAACACTTGAAGCAATTAGATTCAAGAACAACAATCGAAATTTTACAACGAGGTAAACCAGCTGTAGATTTCTCTGATATCACCAAAATGGACGTGTCAGAACAATTGGTCAAACATTTGTGTTGATATTTGCTTTGATATTGGCTGCGTTTGGCCAATATGTGCGAATGGATTGGCTGTTGTATGACAAACGTTTTTGTGAGCTGTCAGTAAAGTTTAAGGTGACATTTCACTTGTGATAGCATAAAACTTATTTTCTTTATTTAATACGTAATCATGGCGCCACACTTACTGAAATTCAATGAGCCTCTCTCGCAAATTATGTTCAATTTACTTTGCCGCGGAACTTTTAGCAGTAATATATGAACTTTCATGTCAATTATGTAAAGTATATAGATACGAGCCAAAAACCATGTCAACTATTCTTGCACTGTCCCGGGAATTCCCGGAATTACCGTATCGTATCTAATCCGTCCGTCCGAAACAATTACAATCGGTCATTATCGGTCTAATGAATGAAAAGAATTAATTAAATATTCTTTATTGCACAATGACAAAACAGAACAGTAATATATCACAGAGTAAGATAATGTACAACAGGCGGCCATATTGCTAAGGAGCAATTTCTTCCAGGTAACCTTAGGATAGAAATTTAACAGTTGCAATAGGGGGGAGGGGGTGCAACCAAAGATTATCTTGTAATGAAAGTGGTTATAAATAAATACACTATTCATCAATAAAGTAAATATATAAACAATAATATCAAATACATACATTATTAGAATATATACACAAAATAATAATAATATAATTTCCGTTGCAATTTTTATTATTGAAACATTCAAGTATCGCGATATAGTACTCGAATATTAAATAATATTGCACGATAAAAAACCGAACACTGAAGTAATGAAAATTGCACGGAAATTAGGTAGTGAACACTAGTCCGAGAATCACCACTGTCAAATAAGTAATACTCGACCATATGAAAAGGCACTTGTCTTTTGCTTGGCCGAGAATTAGTTATTTGATAATAATTGTTTCAGACGGATGTTGGACGGGAGTAGACACCCGTTTGTAAGTTGCCATTACGTTTATGATACTATGTACAATTTCTTTACAAAAATACGCTTCCATTTCGCTATGCGACAATGTAAAATTGAACCTTTGAAATAAATGGGCTGAATTTCCGAAGGTGTGGTACAATTTTTACTGATTGTAATTTTTTTGGTCCATCTTAAGGCAGATTACACGGGTAATAGTAGATAAGAAACGGGGCCAGCACGCTTAGCATTTGCGCAAATAGGAAAAAGAGTAGGAAAAATTGTCTACCGACTATGGTGCTACGATAGATTTAGTGTGCGCGATGGTCACCCTTGTAAGGATACAAATTGACAGCTCAAAAATAAGCCAGGTTGTTCTTTTCAATGCCATAATGAAGTACATAAGTAATTAATAGGTATGTATAATAAATGAGACACATTAAAAGTTGCAACATTGACCCGTCGAGGTGGGAGTTGCAATCGAGTTGCCGTTCTGGGTGGAGGCACTTTGTGAAAACTCAGTTGACACAATTTGAGGAGCAGACAAGGCTAAGACACCTGCGCCATCTTTTATTGTGTCTGTTTGTGTTGAGGGTGTCTTTATGTGTCGCCACTGTTTGCGAATGTTTACCAATAAGATTGGCCATTGTAGCCAAATAAACGTGAAAGAGCAAACAACCGTAGCTCTCTTTCTAAACAATGGCAGTCGCTGTAACCGAAGCCGGCTAGGACACACACACACGTAATAATGAATGAACAATTGAATGTTAACGATGACAATAGTAGGGGTAGTTGGGTATACATCAGGTGGAGTGGAGTCATTTGCCTGTCAGGTATAAAAAAAAAAAAAAAAAAAAAAATCTGTGTGAAAAGGGGTACAAGTGAAAAATGCCAACAACAAGGAAACGCGAAAAACACTTAACGCTTCATATCATATTAAGCTTTAAGTGTTTTTCGCGTCTCCTTGTATAGTTGGCTTTTTTGACTTGTACCCCTTTTCACTAGAGCCACAGAAATTTGACCTACCGTTCAGGGATGGAGATGGATCGTTGACGCGTTTTCGCTTAACTAAACGAAACAGTTCACCGTCGACGGGCAACTAGTCGATCAACTAGTTAAATTCGTCAACTAGTCGATCAATCAACTGTCTAGGTTTTGAGAATATGCACCCTTATATTGGAAATTAAACAGTCTTTTCCGGGTTTCAAATCGCTTATAACCTTCTCTCTTGCATTTACGAATTAACTACGCCGTCGTCATTTTTCTACATAAATAGCATAACTAGCCTATTTTATCGCACATATTCAAATATCAAGTTAACGATTACTAAATTTAATGTTCGAAATATTTTGTCTACACAAGTTTACTTATAATTCGATTAAGTTCGCGCGTCGTCTCGACGCGTAGAGCGTTGATTAAAGCGTGGATTCTCCATTTGGCCGTCCACGAGTTGTACTATAGTTGACGAATTCAACTAGTCAATCGAAGAACGGTAGACCTAGGTAGGACGGTAGGTGAATAGTTTCAAATAGTTCGTCCATTCAATGCCAATTTCTAAAGCGAGCTCATTCCTCGGCCGAGAGACGGACAATCAACAAAGTATTATATAAGATACGTGGTTGAGAAAGTAACCCATCGATTTGTTACTGTGGTTGCGCTTGTGTGGTAAAATAAGTGCATGAAAGAAAAACCTAACGGCGGCTGTTTTGCATGATTAACCTCCACTGGGTTCACGGAGTAGCAAATTAATTTATTTCCATTTTCATTTACGTAAATTAATTTTATTAATAGTTCACATTAAACAGCTACGTTACAAATTGTCTATGAGGACGGATATCTTCTTTCATTAAAAATAACTGACTTTTTGTCTATGTCAACGGAAATGTCACCTTAAAATTAAGTATCGACATGTGGTTGGCCAGTACGTAGTTGACCAACGTTGGCCGATGTGCCACGTTGGGCGAGTTGTAAATCGTGAAACGGTCCAATTGTTTGTCATTTGACTTACGTCATACATCGGGGCTGTTTGACAGAACGTCATGTTGACAAATAAATGTTACGTTTGACAGTTAACTCTTGTAAGCCTATTACTGACAAAACATTGGCGTATTAGTAAAATTCCTTCTCCTTTATGTAATATTATAATTTAAATAAAATGTTTTGTCAATAATTGAGAATGAAAAAAAAAACACGGTTTTGTATAAAAATAGACTTGTCATGATGACACAGAAATGTAGATACCATATTGTTTATTTCAGTAAATGTTGTAAAAATTAAAAAAAGTTTAAAGTGGTATTGACGATTTTTTTTGTGACCGAGATGTATGAAAAAAAAATCATTATAAAATAATCATTGTCGTGGACAATCATGGATGTAAGTGTATAACTGAAAAGTAAATAAAGTTTAATTTTTTCACAATTTGCATGGCTTAATTTTGTTATAGCAAACTTAACGGAAGGGATACTAATCTTTTTGTCACTAGAGATCGTAATTAGGTATATTTTACAAGTACCTATCCATTGTTAAATGGTCTTTGACAAAAATGTTGGTATTCGTTTTTTTTTTCAGCGACGTATAATTCTACTCCGTATAATATGTAGTTGTATTATGTATATGTATGTATTGTCTTATATCAAAATGCGATTTGCAGTACCTTAAAAAATTTCAAAGTACCGAATTTTGGTGCCGAACTCCTATTAGTGATCTTCTAAATCAGTTCGCACATCTAAAAACACAGCTTCCTAACGTCAGAATTGAAAAATTTATGCTTTACTTTTCAATGCAATTAAAGGGAGTTGTTAGAAGAATTACTGTTAATTTAGATAAAACTGCTCAATCTGTTGACAAAAATTGTTAATGAACGTGATCTAAATTGATAGTTATTTGTCCCTTTTCACCCATATTTGTATGAATTGGGAATTATTACCGTTTCACAATTATACCGCCACGTTATTTGCATTACGGTGGGTTACACCTGGGTACTTCTATGAGTTTACATTAGTGGTTGTTGCAAGCGACCGCAAATAACCTGATGGTAAAATATTTGTATGCAAAATGTTACTTATTTGTGACCTATAGGGCGCTGTATAATTTACCATACATAAATAACTTTTTTATAAAACAAACACTGAGCTCAAAAATTTGTGGAATTACCATCTACGTGCTAAGTTTTATTGAAATAATGGAAATGTGGCAATCCTGTAAACCGGATTCATCCCCTGATTTGCCACCCTTAGAGGTGGAATATTTTCTTCAAATTTAAATGTGACTGAGGTACCCCATTTCTAACAAAAAAAAAGAATCGTTGAAATTTGTTCACTGAAAATACATTCGAAGTCAGTTAAAAATTGTGAATTATTTTACCCAGTCGCCTGTGACGACGTATGCTGTCTGTTGGAAATTGCTTCTTACATAATTTTCAGTTCAATTTACAATTTAAAGTACTCCCAACTTACCTGTGATATGGCATAAAGACGAATAATTACAACGAACGAAATGAAGTACATAGTTTACGAAGCACAATTGAACTCTCCGTTATGTTACGAGTAAACACTAGCGACACCTATCGCATCACAGATAAATTGGTGGCTCTATATTCAACTTCTTATGTTAGATATCTGTCAAAGTTGTTGATATTCTTTATAATAATATTCCCGATTCATCACACGTGAATTGGGAAAGAAGTTCTTCTGTAGTCACAGGTATAATATAGAAAAATGACACTCAGGCAACTTAGATAGGGAATACTGTAACATCCTTAGAAATCCATGTATATTTTAAATTATTATTGCATTAAATAATGTCATTCTGATATTAGTTTAGCATAGAATGGCACTTTGCTTTTAAAAATAGCAACACTGATAAAAAAACTTAAATAATCACAAACATCTAGAATACAAATAAACATTTTTTTTTTAATTAAACATTCATTTTATTTATGTAAATAATAAGTATAGATAAATGGATAAAAGGATTATTTACGTAGAGTAGTAGCTTTTTAATTTAACATTATAAGCTTTTTTATAATAATAAAAAAGGGGGAAATAGAAAAAAAGTCCATTGAATTTAAAAATATGGAGGACATATGTTTTTAATCCATTAAAAATTCGTGGATAAGAAAAAGTTTTCTTTGAGCATTTGAAAAAAAAATAGTAAAAAGTTTTACTTGAGGATTGATTTTTTTAAATTTGTTTAATCTGTGATCAATTGAACGTGATCTTTTATTTTTTTTATTCTAAGCGTCACGTGAATTTTTATTTAATTCTAATAGAAAACTATTTAAAACAAAATGTGATTTTTCTTGTGATTAAAAAGTCAGTCCTCAGTAGAATTGGGAAAATCACATTTCGACATATGTTTTACGTTAATGTGACTTCTTGAATAGCTTAAATGTATAAAAACAAAAAAGAAACTAAAATATGAACGTTATCTGTACAATAAGTAACTGTGTTTTAAAAAACGACTCTTAGAAGTCATATTAGTCACATTATAATGCAATGGTTTGATGCAAATGCCTTGAAAGTTACGTGTTTAGTTGGCCAAATTCACGACATGGATCAAATTGACTAATCTTCGTTGACCAACGTCGGTCAACTTCACTATTCTCCGTTGACCAACGTGAGTCATACAATTGTTTTTTTAAATTATACATATTTAGTCACTAAAGCTCAGTTTACATTGCCGCGGAAGGGAACGGAAGCGTAATATTTCTAACAATGAACTTTGTTAATTATGTAACATACAAACTAGATACGAGCTAAAAAATAGGTCGCTCGCCTTCCGGTGAATTCTCGTGCAGTCTCGAGCATTCCCTGTGTATTACGCAATTGACATAAGTCAATGTACAATTTTGTTACCTAACTCGCTTAAATTGCGTTCCGCGGCAATGTAAGCTGACCCTAATTTAAACGTTTGATATGGTTTAAACGTGTGGAGTAACAGACTGGGGTACCGCATATTATAAAGGAGAGATGTGCTTAAACTACCAATAGAATTATGTTACTTTGACACTTCCTCTGCTTAATGATATATAATGAAATCCTATTGATTGTTTAAAGACATCTATCTCCCTTTTTCGTTTTAATGGATAATAAGTCTTTTAAATAAAGCACGTATAGCTAAATGCGTCAGAGAGCAAATAAAAATGTAAAATCAACTTTATTATCTCGAGTAGAGACTTTGTTTTTATTTAACAAGACTTTTTATTTACTTTCAGATGACGTAAAATGTCGATTCAACGTTTTTATTTGGAAATTATGTATCGATATCGGTTAAGACGATTATAGTTTTAGATTTTCTGTTCTTTGAAACCGACATACAGATCCACCAACTTATTAGTGTATTTAGTGGTGTCGTTTAGTGTACATGCAGTCTTGCATGCATTTACACTAACCTGACTGCGTTAGACATAACGGAGTGTTGTTCCTTTTATTGTCATAACATAACACATAAGTTGGTGACCTTCCAATGTCGTTTTCATAAGTGTTACAGAATACCCATAATGTATGCAAACTGGGCCACATTTGCAATTGCAATTTAATATGTTATATAGGCATATAATTGTTTACTACGGAATAGTGACCGTTGGCATTCATTTAGTGTGTTCTACGTTGTACGACGTTGTTGGTCGTATTGATTATTTTGAGTTACGTTGGCCAACTAACAACACAAAAACTCTATAGGTAAAAACTAGTATAATAATGTATATAAATATAATCAACTGCCAGGTAAGTTAATCGTATATTTGTATATGTTATAAAAATAATATTTGTTATGTAACACAACGTATATATTTTTTTTTGTAAAATAACGTTTTTATTTTCGTTATTCTTAGCAGAAGAAGTTATATTTCTTTTTTACTATTAGTAGTTTTTAGTTTTTTTTATCCGTAAAAATAAAATAGACAATTTGTTTATAGTAAAAAGATGTTTGTGTTTTATTTTATTGTTGAATATACATACTTTGTATATTCTACAAAGTATGTATACTGTGGGGGATTCTTTTTGGTACAATGAAACCCTGGTCAGCTCAATTTACATTGTCGCGGAATTTAAGAGGGAGCAGAGGAAAAATTCCTAATCTTCGATTTGATTTTAGAGGGGTATATCCACTTTAAAGTTAAAAATAAAATATTGTGTGAGTAACTACACGATATATTCAAGCATAGACATTAATCAGAAACACAAAACAATAAAGTTTCCTCGATAGATAAAAATCACGAAATGACCTCTAATTTTCAAATTTTTTCGATTTATCCTCGAAATGCTACAGGTTATTAGGACAAAAATGATATAATTAATTATATTTATGCATGAGCGACAACTGTCACTACGGATTTTTTTTAATCCCTTAAGTTTTAGAGTTATTCCGCTAAAACGAATTTAGTACTTTTAGTGCGCAAAATTCAACATCTGTCGCCTGTCACGCGAACTTCAGGCATATATTTGTTTCACAAATTTCGGCGGAGCCGTCAAAACTTTTTTTGGCATGCTCCTTCTTAATATCAATTGAATAGCGTACAAACTAGATAGAAGGCGAAAAACAGATCGCCATAATTCCGGAGAATTCTCACGCAGACTCGGAAATTAGCACAGCTACCGTTGGTTTGTACGTTGCATGTTTGTGCGCTACAAATTTCACAGTCTCGCGGCAACGTAAATTGATGAAATTTATCGAATATCCGATAACTTCTGAACTAAAATTGTGGAACTAGAATCGACTAATTCACTACTTTTTGTGGGTGCAATAAAATCTAAGCTAGGAGCTGTGATTCTCGAGATCGAATAATGGTGCCGCTGGTATAAGCTTATTCCAGAGTGGACTAACTTGAACGACGGACCGACTAAATCTAGTTGTTTACGACTAGAACCTACTAATTCACGACTTTGTAGTGCAATCAGATCTAAGCTAGGAGCTGTGGTTCTCGAGATTCAAAAGTAGTGACTCCGGAGTTTTTGTCAGCTCAATTCAGCGTGGACAGTAACTCACTAACTTCAAATCGGCATAAGAACTAAATTACTTTTTTTACGACTAATGCCAACTAAGTCACGACTTTTTAATACAATAAGATCTAAGTTAGGAGCTGTGATTCTCGAGAATGAGTAATGGTGCCGCCGGAATAAGTTTATTCCAGTGTGGACTAACTTTTGAACGGCGAACCGACTAAATCTAGTCAGCCTATAAGCTTATTCCAGCGTGGGCTGTACACTTTGTTACTTTCGAATGGCGGATCGACTAAATTTAGTTTATAGCGACTAGCACCGAATAGCGACTTTTTCTCATTATAAATTCTCGCGCGTGCTCGGTAATGCTCGCGAATGCTCGGGAATGTCTGCGGATCCACGCAACTGGCGTCGGCGACGCCTGGCGAATCCGTAGGCAGTGGCACGAAGGATACGAAATTCGTCGAATTTCAAAAAGTTCTTTCGTAAATCATGATCTCAAATATTTCTTTTCCTTTTTCTGTTCTCCTTTTTCTCTAATTCTGAATCAACAATAAGCGATGTAAAAACAAAATCCAAGTCCACTATCCTTCATTCCATAGGGGGAGATCTCTTGCTGCCCAGTGTGGTAGCGGCCATGCTGAGATGGCTGCGGTCTTCTTCTGAAAAGACGTAATCTTGGAAAAGGAGGCCGCGGAGTGGGAACGCGAAGGCGCAGTCGACACGAATCCACTCTACTACGAACTACACTTGTGAGGCCAGCGGACAGAGGATAGTGATCCGTTTCCTACATTGCACGGTCTCACTCGTCTGGGGGGATGGGTACCTCCCTTGGGACCGCTCCCTTCATTAGCGCGGGAACCCTAGTGGCAACCGGCAGTGGTGAATCTTCGGGATCCCACGGCGCCCACAACACCTGGTCAATAAGGTACTTGGAGGGTGTTAATGCCCTCCAACTGGAGGGATAGTCCCACATAAAGCATTCCCCGTAAACAAAAAAACTCCACCTTCCTTGTCATGTAAAAGAACTGAACGTCTACAGCCTCAAGGCGCAGATGCAAGTATTATCGCGAATGCTCGAGAATTGACGCTTCCGTTCCACGGCAATGTAAGTAGAGCCTAATGTAATTCCGCGTCGACAAAATAAAATCGCTTAATCGGTCTACAATTAGTCATTCCTTTGTTCAAAAGGTATCGGCGGTATCACTGAAAAAACAAATTGAATATACTCGAATCAGATGGCGATAAAAAATGGTTTTGTTTTATTAATAAATCGAGCCATGACTACCAACTTATCTTTAGCTACATTTTTATCTAAACGTTTTTGGTTGCAACCATAGATTTAGTGGTATATACTAAATCTATGGTTGCAACTGATATTTTAAACTATGACGGACAAGGATTCGAAACTATTATCCGGATTTAAATCGCGTATATTTGTTTTTTCAAACAAACCGACGTTTCGGACCCTTTAAAGGTCCCATGGTCACGGTTGACATGGTCTGTAAAGTGCCCGAAACGTCGGTTTGTTTGAAAAACAAATATACGCGATTTAAATCCGGAAAAATAGTTTCATTTCCTATGTGTAACAATCGCGAAAACCTAAGAACTCGATATGGATAAGGATTTGTCGAAATTTCCCGCTAAAATTATACAATACATGCCCAAACCACCGCAACATTCTTTTCTTTATTCTAGTCACCACATCCTCTTTCAAAATAATAAGAAAAGGAATTTGTAGCTAAGTTTATAGTTAGCTCAATTGTTTTTTTGTATTTTAGTGTAAACGACGTAATCAATATTCAAAAACCAGAAAGTAAGCGACCCCATTCAAACACCATAAAATAAGAGATCATAATTTCGTCGTATACACGTTTACGTTTATGTTTAAACTATTGTTGCAAATTTTTAAACGCAAGTGTTATCATAAACGCCTGAAAGTCTCAAAAATCTTTAGATGGAGGTAGCAAATAGTAGTTCTACATACATCTACATACATATCATAAATCCTCTATTATGTGTTAAAAAAACAGCAAATTACGACAGACGTAAACCAATATAAAGACAAACTGTTTTATTAGAACAAATTTCTTATCTGTGAAAATTATTTTCTATAAATCTCTGAAAAACAAAACAATTTGATTCGACCTCAATTCCAATATCAGTCGAGATCTTAGACTATGGAAACTAAAGGACATGTTATGTTGACATATATAAATCAGACGTTACATGTATATGATGTATTTCGACGTTGAAAACATAAACATGTTATTGTTTAACTATTGCGTGCCGTCTTAAGTCACAAGAGATAGCATTACACTGGTCTGTGTCAAACATGAGAATCGAAAATACGTAACGTCATCTTAAATGCCAACCATGTCCATTTCGCAGTACATGAGGTACAGGATACGGTTGTCAAAGGGAAGCACATCAAATGTCAAAACAAATGTTTTTCCAAGTGTTTTATTGAATTATTCGCATGTATTGTAATAAAATGGACATAAATATTGACAGTGAGAACAATTTAGTATTAATAAAAATTCGTCGCTGCAGCATTACGGGATGTGGCATTTGAAAAATTGAAGATCGACCGAATGTAACATTGTACAGTCACGTGTTATTTTTCTGTCTATAAATCACACAAAGCCCAAATATCTCATGTAATTAGATAGATATATTTAAGTAGTTTATTCATAAATCTTGCCAAGTTTTGCTTTGGTTTCTTCAAATTGCCTGTTTGTTTGTATATTTCGATGATTGTTGTTAACGATTATTTTGAGATAGTGTAGTTCTTGGAAGCGTACATATTATCGATATTCTGTTACTAAAATAATTCACTACGAGGTTTTTATTATTATTGTTTTCATTATTTCAAGTTTACCTACAAATCAAAAAAGAAAAAAGAATGGTTGGAAATCATACCGCAGTATAATAGTGCCGAATATAAACATTGAATCAAAGACCATTTTCATTTATTCGCTTCATTTTGAAGAGTCAAATTTTAACATAACTTTGAATGTAACTAGATTACATGATAATGCAATTCCATTAGGTGTATTGGTAAATATTTTTATATTTAATTTAAATTAAACAAGATTCATTTACTAGGCATTCTCAGTTCCTGAAAACAAAATTATGCACTCGTTTCCGATTTTTTCCCACTGACAACTCTAACTACAAAAAATTCTTATTTTATAAAGCCAGCAATACAATGACCATGTTGGTACAACGTTGCCGGGTGAAGGCCAATACCAGTGTAAAGACAGCCTATTTGCCTTGCCTTGCCTTGCTATCGTTCGGTGTCACTCGACCACCTGACCGAGTGACGGCGAGCGCTAACGTGTTCGTTTGACGTGGCTTGTCACAACTTGCAATCGCTCGTGACTTCTTGTCTCACGTCGTAGAAGTGTTGATTTTTCTGTACAAATCAAAGGCGCTCGGCCAATAGTAGTCAATTGAAATTGTATAAACAGACATTTGTATGCTATTTAATACATGCGAAACATGTTTATACTAACACTGTCTCTTGGTACATCTCCTGTTATACCATGTTTTAAGCAAATAAATGCATGATAATAATATTACTACTTTCATTTATTTCCAAAATTAAATGGAAGTATTAAAGATTCACTTAAATCAGTCACTGACATTAATTCTATACCAATGCATAAATACAAAAAAGCCTACACTATTTGAAATCTGTTTAAAAATTTGTCTATGAAAATATGCATCTTGAGGTTGGAAATGTATAGGAGTTATATTTCAAAGTTTTCTCTTTTTTATATACTCTCAAATTACATTTTTTTCTGTGTGAATTCAATTTTCGTAATATTCGACATTCCCTTAAAACCTAAAATATTCCCAAATGGAATATTGATCTACTTTAATTGAATGTTTGCATGTCGATAATGACTTATCGATAGATTATGGTACGACACTAAACAAAATCCGCCATTTGTTCGTTCAGTTTTTGTTTAGGTATGCACGTTCATTCCGTAGTTAGGGCACCTCCTTTCTTTTATTTTTTTCCATCCTCTAAGCAAATTTCACACGTTACTTTTTAACGAACGATATGATAGTTGAGGTCTCTAGTTTGTCTATGAATGAAATAAAAACTACGGTTGTGTGACGTGCTTGAGAAAACTTTTTATTTACCGCCTTATATATCTACCTTTATGCTGGTCGTAATTTGCGGTTTTTGAACACATCATAGAGGGTTAAATATTGTAAACGGCAAAAAGACATAACATCCATTGTTAAAAAACTGTTACATAATCGGTTACGAAATACATTATTATATATTAAAACAAATTTAGTATCATCACTTATACATGTACAAATATTTGAAAAAATCCTCTCCTATAAAATTTGTTTTTAGTCGCTTACACTAAGTCGGCGGTAATGGATCGAAATACAGATACGATGAAAAACCTGACTAGCCAAACAAACTTGACACACGACTTAAGACATAGATGCTAAGGGAAAAAAATATTTACACATGAATTTGCTTCTATACAATTTAAAATTTGTTTTGGGAAAGCGTAAACTTGTGGTATAGGTACTAAGTTTTAAGAATCTATAGTTTATCTTTTTTGAAAATGCTGTAAAATGTTCAGTTGATTGCGCAAGCGTTGCCCGCTTGCAAGCAGCAAGTGATTGCCGTCGATAAATATGACATCGACTATCGATGGAATGTTGGTTACGCTTATGAAATAAATAGTCGAACTTGTTTCATTTGTTTTCAATTATTCGTCCAACTGCTGTGCACAGGTTTATTTGGATTGTAAATTTTTGAAAATTCATACATACATATTACACTAAATTTAGTAGTATGTTTATGAAACATACAAATAGGAGACATATTTTAAAGTTTTTCATTTCAATTGAATATACATAATCAAATCCGCCGGTCGTTACTGATAGACCAACTGTTGAAATAAGAATAAAGAATACAATAACGCAATTGGTAATCATTAGAACGATCTAACATTCAAAATTCAGACATTTTTAGCAAAATGTTACATACTTTCGCAATCTATCGATACAACTGTCGACAACAAGTACCTACATGACTATTTCCAATTTTACGAAAACTGGTAACCCTACAAATGTCATTTTAAAAATAAAATAAAATAAAGACGCGCTAAATACATTATAAAATACAAACAATTATAAAATAATAAATAATTCGTTCATAAATACAAAAAAAGAAAAAATAGGATAATATTAACAGAAAAAAAAGTAAAAACAAATAAGCAAAAAAAGCATGTCAAAAAGGTGCATCACAGCATTTGAGGACTATGCTAATGACATAGCCCTCGCTGATATTCTGCCACGGCCTGCCATAAAAATAGAACACCACAATTAAAAACAAAATTTAATGCAAATACTAACACAATCAGATACTAAATAAATTTGACAATACAACATTTACACACGAAAACATTGACTTACGGACGTCGGGTCCGCGCTAAAAAGTGTCCGAACTTATGGGGCGTTAAAATCGTATACAGAGCGTCATTCACGCTTTAGTCTTCCTTTGTTCGACTGACAGCGAAGCAAGCAAAATTAGACAGTACTGCGATGACATTACAATTTAAATTCAACGGTTTAGCTTTTTCATATTCCTTTAAATGTCACTACATTTAAATAGGTTGACTTGGGACATTTTTTTCGTGGTTTTTGTATTAGACCCGTCGTCCATTTATTTGTAAGTCAATGCATGAAAATAATCAAATTGAATAACAACAACGATAATAGTAAATTTAAATTGCACAATACCAAATACACACGAATACACAGAACAGATACACAAACAGCTATTATTTAAAGTCAAGTTATTATTAAATGTCTGCGTTTCGAGATTTCTTTTCAAATAGCCACAGGAAACATTTCCATTTAAACGTTGAAGACTCCATCTTCAAAAAAGACAGGCTATGCGTTCAACAGTATCTGAGAAAAATGCGTATAACAGACGGACTGACACTCTAGGGATCTTACAAGATAATGAATGAATGCTTTTTTACAGTACGTACCTTAATTTAATATGCCAATGGGAGATTTACGAGAAACTACACAGCTTACACTCTTGCAGCAAGTCGAAAACGGTTTCGACTAATTTGTAATGCATGCCAAAGGTTGTACGTCTCGCGTCGACTGACCCGTAGGACATGTTCATAGTGAAGAGGTCGGGGAAGAACTGGAAGAGTGTGAGGAAAGTTACTATCTGTATATTCCGTCCAACCATTTACTTAACTCTGGACAGCTCGAATTCGGATCAATTAGTATATATAACAATCGATTTTATTTACGAAGAAGTTTTAATCGTGAATGTGAGCGGGTTTAAAAGAAAAGATATTATCTTATTGGGATCGTGATGTTGCGTTTGTCAATTTATGCGTATGCAGAAGAATCTTTAGATTAATTACAATAAACTATAAGAATTTATTATCATTATTTATAATTTATTTAATTTCATTATAGTTTATTAGACAGATACCGATATTTATCAACTTGTTACATAATCTGTTGACTTGACAAATATCGGAGCTAAAGAGCACGTCGCTTCACTAAAATTAAAAATAGAAGAGTCCAGGAATTAATTGCATTTTCTTGTCTATGGTCGTATGTCAATAATTACGTAACTTCGAATGCATGCATATGTCAAAAGTTAACTAAATGGTAGGACGGAGTATAGTCAATATGTTCGGAAATAATAAGAGACTAGGTAGTATTAGTTTAAAAAAGTCCTCGGTACGAAATCATTCTACTCTTATTTATTCTTTACATGATGCAGTCGCTAATTGTCGATTTTAGGCAGCGATGCAAACGCGCGACTGCATCGCTACGCTTGGGCTTCATGGGCGATTACATCGATGCAATTGCGCATTTCACGAACGCGTTCCATAAAGGAAACTCACACGCAGGTACATGATAATGCTCTGGCCACACAGAGGCGGTGGCGGGAGGCGTTCGAGTTCTTATGCACTCTGCCACATTGAAATTTTATTCGACACGAATTTCATCGCGTACACCCCGCGCGGCCGCCGCGCCGCTCGGTCGTTACGCGGAGTCCAACTGTCATGCGTCTAACTGTCATGGCAAAATAAGCTCTATTTGTATAGCTTTTACGTTTCAACTTAAATGAACGTCACAAGAACGCCTGCGCAGCGAGACTGGCTTGAATTTGGTCTACGCGGCGGCTCGCGCGACGTTTGTATTATTCAGAGGAATGTAAACGTTGTTGCCTAGTAAATAGAATTCAGATTTGTCATTAAGGTACATCAAGGTAACGCGGTCACCGCGCGGCTGCCGCGCGAAAACTTCGCCTTGTGTTACTGTTCGCTTGGAGTGATTGGGAAAAGCGTTACACTTCTGTCATCGTTCCAGTTACAAAAAAAATCACAGTGACGTGATTTGTCACGCCGGCGGTACATACTCATTCGCAAGGCCGATTTCCCTGAGGGGAATAAGTAAGATTCTCCCTACCGAACACCCCAGGTTACTCTTTGTAAATATTTATGCGTATTATTAAGCATAGAAGTAAGATTTGAAAAAGCATCATTTTGGTTTGTAATTTGCAATAACCTGTAAATCGACTGAACTCTGCAAATGGAGTACTGCCACCTTATCTATTTCCGCCTCCAAGCAGTAATGTCGGCATTACTGTGTTCCGGTTTTGAAGAACGACAACTTCGTGCCTTACAGGTAATATTTTTTATTACGGTATAGGCTAAGTTAGCAGATAAAGTTTTTTACCATTTAAAATTTTGTGATTTACACCTACACTCCATTCATAGTATCTGTGAATCTATTAATAAATAACAGAGACTAATATATTCGGTGTAAAAATACAATACAGATACGCATTATTACACAAAAGAACAAACAACAGGCGGCCTTGTTGCTAGGTAACAATCTCTTCCAAGAGCTGCTAATTGTAAAGAGCAAATTACACATGCTCATTAGGTATTTATATTAATATAATATAATATTATATATTTCATTAACTCGCTAACTAGAATAATACTGAAAGTAAAAAGAAAATGAATTTAAAAGCACTTAACATGTTATACTTTAGACAGGTACTTTTAGATAACCAAGGTATTTGACTTTATCATTACTTACTTAGTTAATAATTATATTCACTACATATCTATCGGCAATACAAATTTAAAATTCGAGAACTCTTGTCTACTAAGTTAACGAAGTTACGGCATCTCATTATATTTATATAATAAATATTTACTATATATATTACTCTGCACTAAATAAATGTTGAAAACAATAACTGAATGAGTCTTAGACATAAGTTTTTTCGCTCATCTCGTTTTATCTTTCGGAAAACGAAAGAAAATCTTCTCTTTATCACGTTTAGATGATGAGAAACTGTCGTACACAGCACAACTCACGACCATTTAAATAGTACCGTACAATGATGTTATAATATTAACGTACAAGTTTCGTATTGAAAAAATGAAAACTATATTTAAATATCAAAGCCGTCTTAGCGCGAAAACGGCCGACAGCCTTGTTGCCGTTCAGTCAATGTAACCGTCAATACGTGGGGCGTAGAGCGCAGCTCCGCCCCCGGACCGCTTTTCCCGCTATACCGTGTCTGTGTGGCCTGAGCTTAATGAAAATATCGCATTCAAAGTTAGTGTTATACTGAGCGACAGGTTGAACGAGATAAATATTTAAATAGGCAAACGAGTAGCTGATATCTAATACGAATATGTAAAAAGAATCACCCCTAAACACAAGAAACAAAAATATCGTGCTATTACGCACTCTTCATTTGGGCTACTCTTTGAAGCAGAACAGCTGAGCGGTAGGATTTTGAAATCCCACGTGTAAAGAGTAGGTACTATTAAAAATAATTCAACTTTCCCTTCATGCCTTGCTTAGGACGGACAAAATTGAGCCCTAACATGAATGTGTAGGATGGAGCACATCGACTAAGGAACGTTTCTCCAATACTTTGGCACGACTGATAACATCATTTGCACAACATACCACAACGGAACACATCATGTGCCAATACTAATAAGGCGTCGTTATTTTTCGTCACTGCACTCCACTAAACTGGACAGGTGAATGGATCAATGTACCACGCAAAACAAATACGCGACGACGGACTTGGGGTCCCGTCTAACACAAGAGCGCAAGCGAATTAACCGGGCGGTAGCGGGTGGCCGGCGTCGGCGCTTCAAAGAGTTTGAGCAGAGTATTACAATATGTCCGCTCACGCGATGCGCTCATCCTACCGCAAAATGGCGGCTATTTGGTTTCGCAAATTAGAAAAGGATTCAGTTTAAATACAAGTTTTAAAAAATAAAAAATATTATTCTGCATTGCTAAATAAATACCCTCCGTACTACAACAAAAACATCTCAAATAAAATGCAGTAATACACCGCAAATCGTGCACTTAAAAAGCACTAATGAAATTTTTGGTGTACTTGGGTAAATATGATAATATTCCGTTTGAGTGGTTCTAATGTTTACCATGAAATTACTCCTTAAAGTATAGTTTATAAACATTTATATTCAGGGTAAACTTAAAAAACGCTACTTACGGTATGTTTTCAATAAATAAACACCGACATCACCAGCCCAAACAATAACACACACGATTGTCTTGACGTATTTTTAAAGTTGTTTATTTTTTTTAAATGACAGACCCAGACATTAAAAACTTTATGGTTTGCTAGAGTAGTTAACGAAATAGCAATTAGTATTAGTTCTTTTACCTGTTATAACTTCGATATCCGATAAATCGGTATAAAATCATCACCGGCACCTCTAGGTGTGGTATGCTTCCAGAGACGCATGAATCGCGTGAGCGGTTAGAGGCAGTATTTTCCTTAGACGAAAAATAAGGTAGGTTTGTTTTTACATATTTATACCCATATTTATCTCGCTCAACCTGTGAACTTGTATATTTTAGATGACCATAGGGTATTTAGAAAATGCGTTTGTCATACAAAATTGACGGTATACTTGCTAGGTCATCATCGAGTATATAACCAAAAATGTAGACGAAATAAGGGCCATCCACCCCTGGCAACTCATCAGTCGAATGGTACTGATGTCACTTTTAAATATCAACTCTCGTTTGCGCTGAAATCACAAATTAGAAAGCTGAAATAATACAGCGCCAACAACTGACCTGTGTTTACGTCTCCGTATATTCCAAAAATATTATGTTTTTATTGTAATAAATATAATATCTCTAACTATGGGGGGCTGTTCCATTCGGTGGTGTGGGAAAAATAGCAAAACATCCAATTTCTGGTTATTTACTCGATGTTGGTCATGTAATGGTACATTTTAATGAAATGTAGTTTTCCGGATTTAAATGGCGTATATTTGTTTTTTCAAACAAACCGACGTTTAGGGCCCTTTACAGGTCCCATGGTCACGGTTGACTGAGGTGGTACAGTCTTCGACCGTTTCGTACAGTTTTCAACAGTTTGAAAAAACAAATATACGCGATTTAAATCCGGAAAAATAGTTTCATTTTTAAAAGGACATGACACTTTTTTTTCTAAATAACAACACTTACGGGTAAACCAGCAACTGGCTCCATGTCCAACTCGTTCATAGACATTTCGTTGTTTTTCAATAATAACACTCTCTGCGGGGTCACTTGGAGTAACATCAGTTTTCCCTAAATAAAAAATGGCACACTTAATAGCATAAGCCATTGAGAAAAAGCTGCGCAAACACACTGCAGCCTCTCAAAAAGTGGCATCGTCAAAGCAACATTCAAGCAAGAATATTGAATAACAAATGAATGCGGCACTGGGGAGCGCATCGTGAGTTTCTACGACGACGTCGTGCCGTGTGTCGTGACACGTTGCGTCGTCGTAAATTTCCACGATACGACGTCGCGTTGTGAGACGATGCTGCGTCGTAGCAAGACGCGACGTCGTATCGTGTTTATGTGTGAGAGCCCTAAGAGACCCCCCACGCTAGCGTCTTGCTAACTCACGCACAGCGTCGACACGACGTCAGCCCGGCAGCGACGTAACGGCAGCGCGGCTTATATGCGACGTTCGGCACTAATCTGCAATCGCTCTGTGGTGGCGTTGCGTCGTCACCGTGCGGACGTCGTGTTGACGTTCTGCGTGACTTGACAAGACGCTAACGCTCGAAAGACGCTAGTGTGTGTGGGAGGGGGGTCTCTAAGTTACCCTGAAACCATCTTTATAATATAGACATACCTCTCGTTTTGTATCGACCGCTTCCCGAAACTGAATTATGATGTTACGCCAACCACCTTGTACATTCCACCTGAGAATCATAAAATAATAAACCCAGATTAGCTTCAAGCTATGTTATTAATGTAATAATAAACATTTTTCTCGACGGTTTTGGATATCACTCCTTCGAGTATTGGAACTATATCCATCTTCCAATCGTAACAATTGAGTAGGCTTGCGTAGTTCGTGAACTACATAGGTACAATCAATTAGGAATGTTTTCCCGACACACTGTCATGAACGAGTTCATCTTGCACAGTCTTAGTAGTTTATCGGGCTTTATTTATATATAGTTCACCTGTTATTTATTCAGTAGGAACGTTGCGAACGGGACAATTAGCGATCTTTTACTACATTTGATTAGAAATGAGGAGATCCGTAGAAGAACGAAAGTCACCGACATAGCTCAAAGGATTAGCAAGTTGAAGTGGCAGTGGGCAGAGCACATATGTCGTAGAACGGCCGTTGGGGCAGAAAGGTTCCCGAATGGAGACCACGAACCGGAAGGCGTTCAGTGGGACAGCCAACTACTAGATGGACGGATGACCTGGTAAGGGCGGCGGGTGACCGATGGATGCACGTCGTGTCCGATCGGCTAGTCTGGAAATCTTTGGAAGAGGCCTATGTTCAGCAGTGGACGTCTTCCGGCTGATTTGATGATGATGATACTATTTTTAGTACAAGTTTTTTGTTTTTAACACATTGAGGTGGAGCGATCCTTTTCTTTCTTTTCTCTAAGGAAGGGCCATGAAATTACCTGCTCCACTGAAAGTTGTAGGACCTGGACAAGAAAGCCATGGCGTGATACAGATGACGCTCCATCGCCCACTCTTTGGGGCAGGAGCCTTCCACGTAAGTATGGCCGTCGAATTCGGGGAAAAGGTCCACAGCCGCCCCGCGCATTATCTGTAAGATATAAATGACACTTTGATTAAGACAACGCTTGCTGACGATACAGGGATTGAGTTCCCATAGTCTTGGGAACATAGACATAAATTAGGAAATCTACGTATCGGTGATTGACTCGTTTACACTAGGTCGACAGGTCAGTCCCATATCTTTTTTACGTAACTTTTGTTTGTAGTGACCCTCTCTATCAACCTTTTGGTTATACGGGAAACAGGGATCTATTCAGTTACGTCCTGACCCCAGATAAGCCCGTTTGCGTGGACGTCATCCGGTACGCAGAAGGCTAGTGATTTAGGTGAGTCGCCCCGGGTGCATGTACAGTAACCCTCCTATTTTCCAGATAGGTGCCGGAGTTGTGAGGTACGCTCACTTCCCGACGCCGAAAAACTGCGTGTCTCCAATTCGAAATAACTTAAGCGGCTGGAGGGATTGGAGGACATCCAACTCATCCTCTACTAGCTATCCGGGCAGTTCTGCGACAATGTCCGGACATAGCTTCCGACTTATAGGGCAACACACGTGTCCCGCGCGTCTCTTCGGCTTAGGTCCTAGTCTAAAACGCGGTATGAACGCCTCGGCGATATGCTACTGAGGCTACAGCTAACCACAAACCCCAGCGAGTTCATACCCAAGTCCGGATCCACCAGTGACGCTCGTGAAGGTTATATATCACTAGCGCAGGGCTTGGCCTGGACGCCCGCCGCCGCTTCCGGCCTACCCGTAATCTCCCCGGAACTCCCTATCCTGATCGGTAGACAGGTCGATAGGTGATTGTAAATATTAAGGGCGCCTTCAAGTTAGACGCTTAATGCGCTCCATTTATTTTTCAATTACAATTAGTGCCTAAAATTATTGAAGTCCAGCAATTGCAGCGCTTCTACAAGCTGTAAATCGTTTGAAGGCGTCCTAAGTTACTAGATAACAGTATTTCGCTGCTGAAGTGACCAGGTGTAATCACTGTCGGGCGATTCGGTCACATTCGGCAAGCGACAGTCGTGCAAGTTACAATTGTCAGCGGCCATGTCTCACCATGCCTCGTGGGCTGGATAATATCTTCTTTTTTAATTTTACCTGATCCACGAACAAGTCGTGTGCCTGGTAAGCGACAAGCGTGTCCACATAAATTGTAGTGCTACTAGGGTCACGGTATCGAATCAAAAGTATCGATACTGTACTCATGAATAGTATCGTATGTAAAATATCTCATTCATAAAAGTATCGATACCTTGAGATATCGATACTTTTGTCCTGCAAATGTTCTCTACTTAAAGACAGAATAAAACACATGAATATAAATAATAAAATAAGTCTTTTATTTGATTTATGATTTTTCTATTGAAACAAATAACAAAAGACTTTTATTAAATTGATCAATTCAATCAACCGTCATAATCACATAATTTGTGTTACTTATATCTCCCACTCCTTCTCTGTATAATCAATTAAAACCAAAAATCTATTTGGTAACAGTCTGTTTCTCGTTTTTGATATTATATCTTCTGCTTTTGAGAACAAACTTTGTGAAGAAGGAACAAACTTCGCCGGAATTGCGACGTATTCAAATATAACGTTTGTCAGGTATGATACCTAATTCAAATGTTTCTAATTATTTTTCTTCATTCTCATTCTTATAAAGAGGCAAATGGTGGCATACACTATACAGCCAAGTAATTCATGATAAAGGTTGCCATTAAAAAAAAATCGCTAGGTGGCTTGCGTTATGATATGAGGTGTCCTAAGTAGGAACTGTTGGAAACGATACGACACTTATAAAAAAAGTACTAATCACTGAAAAGTATCGAGTACAAAAGTATCAGTATCGGAGGGAAAAGTACTCGATACCAAAAAGTATCGATAGTTTTTCCGTGTCCCTAAGTGCCAGAGCTTTAAATCGCAAGGATCTGAGGGGCACTACCTGCCAATGTGCTGTTATATAATGTACTATTTATCAAAATGCGCGATATGTACGCATGACGACAGCGCGGCTGCGGCGCTTATAAATACGCCGCCGCCGTGTGCAATTCCTTACCTGCACCATTCTCTTGACAGTGTATTTTTTATTAAAGTGTTCCTTCAAAGCGTTAGTGGTCGCATTCGCGATGAACTTGAGTTTCACTTTGTTGCCGACACAAAGCCATGTTACAGTGACGCATACACCCGTCACGACTACTAAAACACCTTTGCTGTAAAAATAAATTAACAATAACAATGTAGCTAATAATCACATCAATTTTACTTAGTTTTTATCTTACTCCCTAACAGTGGCAAGGTGTAAAAATTGTCTTTAGTGAAGCCGGAGCAAAAAAAAACCACTTGCTTTAACATGTGGCGCCTTGGCGACATTTAAACATACCATTTATTAGCACATATTATTTCACTGGTTACTCTTCACGTAAAATTAAGAGGGAGCAGAGGAAAAATTCCTAATCTTCGATTTGATTTTAGAGGGGTATATCCACTTTTCAATTTTAGTCCTAATAAGCTATAGCATTTCGAGGATGAATCGAAAAAATGTGAAAATTAGAGGTCATTTCGTGATTTTTATCTATCGAGGAAACTTAATTGTTTTATGTTTCTGATTAGTGTCTATGCTTGAATATATCGTGTAGTTACTCATACAATATTTTATTTTTAACTTTAAAGTGGATATACCCCTCCAAAATCAAATCGAAGATTAGGAATTTTTCCTCTGCTCCCTCTTAAGCAAAAAATGTAGTAAATTATTTTTAAATATTTGTAATATTTGATAACACGTGGAAATTTGTGGTGGGAATCGAGTTATTTGGACGAGTCGCCACTGCTCTCTGATCACAATAGTTTTTTTGAGACTTCCGATGGAAAGTGACGATGAGGTCGAGTCGGATTCCGGACAAATTTAATTCAATGTGTATTTTCATTTAACACATTTGTGAAAGCATCGTCCTGTTGTCAATTGATGTGCTGTGGCAGATATTTTTCTCATACATATACATTTCTCAAACACGCTCGGAAATGTTTGCATTACTTTCAAAATACGAACACGGAAAGTTTGTAATTTATGGACCATGTGACTACTTCCCGGCCGCGTATGGCTTCCCGTATACAGTACGTCTCCCAAGGTGAGTCGAGTTCGGTACGCTTTTCTAAGGTCTAAACAACGGAAATACCGTACACTAAAAGTCCCCTCGAAGTGATGAGTTAGATGCGCCTTTCCAGCCACCACATAAGTTAAAGCGATTAAAAAACCGCATTTGGTAAGTCCATTAGGGGACGAATTAGGTACGGGTTTTCATAAGAAATACTCGTAAAAAAGCGTCTCTGATTCGTCACGTCGTGTAATTCCAGAATCAAAAACTCAAAGGTCATAATAGTTCAAACGAGATTGTCTCTTATTGTTTTAAATAAACAGAGCAAAACGCAAATAATAAACACGGAAGCTATCTCTCTCCGTCTCACCTACACTATCAATAAACACCTACAAAATAGATAACACTAAGCTCTGATTAGTTACATATTTTAACAATTGTGGTAAACACGTCACACTTTCAATTATTTTTTTTTACATTTTCTATTAAACGTCTTCCTCTCTTTAATCTCTTATTATTTCCTTACATTGTTTGAGAAAAATTGTACACATGTCTCGGAGCGAACGGGGATTGCTTGACTTGTATTAATACTAGGCCTCGCTGGCGCTCGTCCTTGTAACTCATACTCGTCCACCAATCCCTGACGTCCCTGCCTCTGCAATAATGTACTATTAAAGCACCCATAAGGTGGCGGTGCTTCCCTAAACGAACTCCTTCACAAGCCTCTACTGCTGCCTGGTGCTACGTACGTTAGCCATAGATATTTGGCTGGTGGCACGTGCGTTGTTTTAACCGTAACCATTGTTAGTTGACGTAGTGTCTGGCACGGTTTGCTAGAAGACGTCGTTCGAATCCGGCCGGATCAAAGGAGTGTTTTTCTGTGGAGGAGGTTTTTCTGAGTGTTCGATCTTTGTATTAATAATTATAACAAACCAGTGGAGTAATTTCACAAAAAAATAATTGAATATCATCGTGGTGACATTCGGATTCGGAAATTCATAAAACACTTAATTACAGTGAATAGCGACATCTTTAGCCGGGGCTGGTAGCTGTAAAGGTGTCTAACTGGGTGATAAAATACTTTCATAGATGGCGCTACGGCTCGTTAAAAACCAGATACAAAAATCCGACAACAAGCACATGGAAAAATTCGATTGTTCCGTGATATAGTTGGTGTACGGTCTATGACCGACAATGCGCTCCATCAACACTTTACGTCATTGTCAGTAATCAAGCAATAAATCTACTTATCAATTATCAAACTATCATTTTATAAGATTACGGATACACCGTACAGTTGGCATAGCGTCTGCCACGATTTGCTAGAAAATGTCGGTTCGAATCGGTGTTCGATCTTTGTATCGATTATTATATTTAGTCAGTTTCCTAAATATTTCTTTTTCGAATATTGAAACGTTTATTAGGTGTGTGGCCTTTACCTGTTTGGATCCGGTTTAAGCTCCCAACCTTGAAATGGCATATTGTTGTACCGCAACGTGCCAATGCCAATCGGCCCTGGATAAATAAAATAGTTTTTAATCAATCAATTCGACAACCTCGGTGGCCCAACTAACAGTGGTTCTATGTCCGTAACGGTATACAAGTCCCATGTGCCTGTAATTTTTTACCAGCACCCTTACCCTTCTCAACCGGAACACAGTAATGCTGACATTACTGCTTGGCGGCAGAAGTAGGTATGGTGGCAGTACTTACTTAGACGAACTCTTTCATATGGAGGTCTACTGCTGCCAAAATACTATGTATTTTAAATAAATTACACAAACAAACAACAGTTTACTTACACAACACTCCAGTACGGAATTGTATAGTAAATTTGTCCTCGTTGTATTTGTAGTCGTTGATATAGTTTGTGGTCCAGAGTCGGCGTTGTTCTTGCCACTGGCATACAACTGGTGGTTCGGTCCACATTATTTCTTGAGGCAATCTATAATATTCACAACAATGCAGGTAATTAACCACAAGTTTATGGAATTAGCCCAACATTACATAGTCACTCTGTCGCGCGTGATCAAGAGCGTACAGGATTGAAAGATTTAGAGCGAGTTCAAATAAGTGCGACCAAATTTTTAGTGAAGTTTCGTCTTTCGACTCACGTACGCGATGGATTCTGACAAAGAAACACTTTTACTTATTTTGTTAAAACTGAAGAAGAAATTTAAAAGAATACCAGAACGTTTTAGAATCCGTTCGTTACCCTTATTTTGTCAAAATAATAAAAATAAAATCGGAATCATTGGGTCAGTTTATTTAGCTCGGTTAGTTTGGTTCGCGGTGTAAACTGAAGTATACGAAAGGATGCATCGGCTGCGTGAGCTAAGCTAAGGTAGCTCAGGTCTGCGTATAAAGGCTAGCGCAGGATAGATCGCGTGAAACTGGCGCGTTGGAGTGCGCGATTGATGAGTGCAATTGGACGATCTTTCCCTGTTCCTTCCATCATCTTTACACACGCGCTCAATCGGGCAAGTTTGTTGTATCACGCGCGATAGTGCCCGTGTAAAGACCGCTATTGCATCTACTTGCCAAGTTTCAGTGAAACCGGTTATTTTTTTATAATATCAAGTGACGGGACGAACAAGTCGTGCGCCTGATGGTAAGCTACACGCCTGTCCATAACAGTTGCAATACCACTCAGAGCTTGAAATTGCAAAGATCTGAGGGGTGCTGCCACTGCGCCCGTCACCTTGAGACGTAAGTTGACAAGTCACATGTGCTTGTAATTTCACCAGCACCCTTACCCTTCAAAACCGGAACACAATAATGTTCACATTATTGCTTGGTGGCAAAATTAGGTAAAGTGGCAGTACTTCCCTGGACGAACTCTTTCACAAGGAGCTCTACTGCTACTAAGCATTAATTAATTGAAAGAGGGTAATATCCAATAAACCGGAATCATCCTTTAAGTTACTACCCTTAAAAGCCTTTCGAATAAAAAAAGAATCACAGAAATTGGTTCACGAATGTCGCAGAAATCGCGTCACATAATTTAGCCGAATTCAGAACCTGAGACTTTTTTGAAGTCTGTTAAAAAGGACGAAGGGCTATCCGTAGCCTTTGTGTAATAAAGCAACATGTGATCATTATGTCAAAAGTGCTCAATAACGCATGGAAATCATATAAATAATATACCCTAAGTACAATAAACAAACTATGCATATGTACGTGAAATTTTATATAAACAGGGTTATTTCTGCCACCCGCTAACTAAAATTCGGCTAAATGACAAAATAATTTTTTGAGACATCTTATAAAACCCTAACCCAGTTTTAGAATATTGAAATGGTTTAATGATATTTTAGTTAAGTTAGGGTAAGTTCCGATAAGTCGAAAAAGTTAACTAATTTTAGCTGTTTTTAAAAGAGAATTTTGTGCTCCATTTTTTGCTATTTAAATGTACAATTGTTAGGTATTTATCATCATTTTAATTTTTATTTATTTATTTATTTAATAGTTTATTGTACAGGAAAAATACAACAAGTCACAAAGAATACAAGCGAGATTAAAAACAAAAGGTTCTGCTTATTTCTATAGTGCGCGCGGAACTAGCTGGCCGCGCCTTAGGTATGTGAGCGGTGGGACGGGGAGGCGGGGGCACTTGATGTCATTACTCAGAATACTCAGTTCGGCGCCGGACTTCGCGGCGGCAACACACGTTGACAGTTCTGGCTAGTTTAGACAAAACGCACAAGAGATTGCAATGTCAAGATGAGTCCGCCGATAAAAAGACAATCTAAGGAAATAATATTTAAAGTGCATACGTTTTTTAAAAAACGGAAAGCCGATGTCAATAGTTTAGAATATAAAACTGATGCGAATATTCATAAATTAGTGGCAGAAGCAACCGGGATATCAGAACGAAGTGTAAGGAGAGTGATTGCTCAAAGTAAAACATCCTTGCAAAATACAGGGGAAGCAAAATTTAGTTCTCCACGAAGGCCAAAAGAGATAAAAAAGAAAATACAAGTTGATGATTTTGATTTAGGAGTGATAAGAAGAAAAATAAATCAGTTTTATACGGTACAGAAAACAAATCCAAGTCTACGAAAACTAAATGCTGTGTTAAAAGAGGATAATATTTTAGATTGCGGATTAACTTATTTAAGAGAACTTTTGCACAAACTGGGATATTCATTTAAAAAATGTAAATCGAAGAGATCCCTTTTATTAGAGAGACCAAACATTGTTGAATGGCGAGTGAAATATTTGAGGGCCATAAGAAAATTCAGAGAAGACAAACGAAATATATTCTTTTTGGACGAAACTTACGTTAACCAAAGTCATAATGTCCAAAAATGTTGGCAATCTTCGTCGGAGCCTGGTGTTTATGCAGATATAGGCAAAGGAAGGCGTTTAATAATAGTTCACGCTGGTAGTCGGAACGGGTTAGTTGACGATGCTCTGCTAATTTTTAAATCAGATTCAAAAACAGGAGACTATCATGGAGACATGAACTCTACAAATTTTTACAACTGGGTTGATCGAAAGTTAATACCTAAACTTCCACCTAACTCAGTCATAGTTATGGACAATGCAGCTTACCACTGTGTGCAAGTTGAGAAGAAACCGACTATGTCCTGTATGAAAATTAATATGCAGAATTGGTTGCAAAATCATAACGTGCCCTTTTCTCCCACGATGGTCAAAGCTGAACTCTTGGGCTTGATTAATACGACCCAATCAGAAAAAATATACACGATTGATGAACTTCTGAAAGGTGCAGGTCATACTGTTCTAAGACTACCTCCATATCATCCAGATCTCAACCCAATCGAGCTTGTGTGGGCAAATATAAAAAATTGCCTGGCCAGAGATCACATTAATGCTACATTGGACGAGAAAATTACAATACTAACAAGACTATTTTCTGAATTTTCTGCCGAACAATGGCAAAAATGCGACGACCACGTACAAAAAAACGAACAAGAATACTGGAATCATGATATGAGATATGATACTGTGATGGACGAATTCATTATAAACTTACAAGATGATTCTGACTCAAGTTCAGACAATTCAGAATCAAGTGATTCAGAGGATAATATGTCAGAGTAATTTCAAATCTATAAATACAAAGTCGTGTTAGTTACACTAATTAATTAATAATAATTTCATAAATGATTCAAATATGTCGGAAGAATTTCATTTAATTTGTTTTTGGTTTATTTTACTTTTAATTGCAATGTACGGACAACAGCAAGTCCATCAATACATAAATGTCAAATTTATCCAATCAATTTTATACTCTATTCCCTGGACTTTAAGTTGAAAATCAATTGAGGAAATCTGACAGTTTGTGGCGGCCTGATGTGCTGCCGACTGTACATTGCAATTAATTAGATAGGTATAATATAAACTTGTAAAAGTTCAATTGGCTTTAATTTTTTCTTTTCAATAACTGAACAATTATTGTTCACGATATCTCGAGATTGGTCGTCACTGTCTAATCTCATGTGCGTTGCGAGCAGCAAGCAACCCGCCCCCTCACCCCTGTCCCTACCTAAGGCGCGGCCAGCTAGTTCCGCGCGCACTATAATAGAAATTTCTTCCTGCAGACCTAAATACACGACACTATAACTAAAAGAACGGCATATGTGCACAACAAAACAAGAAAAAAAAAATTAAATTGGAATGTGTTTAATTTGGAATGTATTTTGCTGCAATTTTACAAATATTATTATTACTAATTTTTTTCTTTTTCTTTTCAAATTTTTAAGTTTTATTATTATTATTGCTACTTTTTGAATTTACACTAGCATTCAATAAACTCTAAACTCACTATGTCACGTCATGCTTTTTTTTCAGTGATATCCTATAATTGGCAACACTAGTTTTTAAGTTCTACAATGTATGCTGTTGGATGTCATTTATAAATAAATAAATAAATCGCATATTTGACCATTTGTCACTTAGCCGAGGGCGTGTTATAGGAGAGAGTCTACCACTTTACGTGCTGAAAAGAGGGGCTCTGCGGCCTCACCGGCGAAGACGGTTGGTGCGTGAGGTACGGGACTGACTAGCGATCTGGTTGGCCTTCAAAGTGGCGAGAGTAATTGGGTCGTCAGGGTCGCTGAGGACTTTACTTGGCCGACGGGTCCTACGTACGCGGTGGGGGTGTTCCCTGCGGGGGTCGTAGTTGGATGTCGCAAGACTGTGGTATTACTAACATCATAAACAGCTTTTGTTCAGTAACTTTAACTACATAATCTGTTTGATTATATTTTCATACAAAAATAAAACTATTTAGGTATGTAGATTACTATTAACGGTGGTAACGATAACTCTGTGCAATACGGGGGGTCGTCGGAAAGGACGCTAGCACGTTTGAACTTATTACCTTGCTACAATAATATACATCTAAAAAGTGTCAGATAGTACAAAAAAGACTTATAAGTTTATTTTTGGTATATTTATCACGTATTCTCAAAAGTCAAAGAACAAAAGTGTTAAGATGTTAGTCATCTAGTATGCAAGGTTGTTAGTATTTAAAAAATAACCCCGTATAGTAATATAACATAAGATATTAGGGAGGTATTACTTACTCAATGTGTACTATAGCTAGTTTCTCATACTCTGTTTCGATTTTTTTCATTTCGGCTTCGATCTCTTCGGGTGTGCGCGTTGTCCCAGGGGAAGGGGGTGGCGGTGTGCGGTACTGGACTTTGTAGTCCAAGGCTTTAAGCTCCTTTGGAAGAATTACTGTTGGAATGAGAATTATATAATAAGTCGTAGTTTAGCCAATGCAATGGTCGAGTATTATACAAGCCCAGAGTAGATATGTGTGCTAATCGTGAAGTCGTTTTTTATTTTAGCGTCAAATACACAGCGAGCGGGTTCGGGTCGGGCGCGTGTCGGGTCTGATTCTGTGTATTTATATCATCGAGTATATAACCAGAAATAGAGACGAAATGTCATTTAATTTGTTTGAAAATCATTCTGCCAAATTCATTACATCAGCCTGAATTCGAAACAATTAACACTACCAGTTAAAACGACCAGTTTAACATTTAAATAGGTTGATTTGGGACATTTTTTTCGTGGTTTTTGTATTAGACCCGTCGTCCATTTATTTGTAAGTCAATGGATGAAATAGATAAAATTGACATGTTAAAACAAACGACAAGAATCGGTAAATTGCGTAATCTAAATTACCTCCCAAGGTATGTTCTTTCTCCATACAATAACAACTATGGAAAGCGTGTCTGGAGATATACATATGTTACCATTACTCCTTAATAAATTGCCAAGTGACGTTTTTGATAAACTTATAGGTAAACCAAAAAATTGTAAGACGATCCTTAAGTCGATTCATTTATCACATAGTTAAAGTTATTAGTTTTTAAGTGTAAGTTGCGTAAATTATTAGATACGTATAAGTATTGGTCAGTAATTATTTTGTTAGACGCCTGATAGCATGTGATGGCAGCGATACATACATCTGTTAATGGTTTTTATTCGCTGTCTTGTGTTCCTTTTTCTAAACTTTTTAATTGTGATTTTAAAACTTTAAAATATGTTAAAATATAATATATAATATAAAATATAAATATAAATGTTAAAATAATAAAAATAAATAAATAAATAAAATAATTGCATTTACTATATTTAGTAAATGCACGTAAAAACGCAAGCAAATATGAAATAACGAAATGACGTAACTCCCTGCCTACTCAGAGACCTTTTTTTAGAATATTTTTATTAAACTTTCAGGGTCTATCGAGTTCTTAGGTTTCAGGTCAGGAGTTTCAGGGTCTGTTGTTAATATTTTAGAAAGCATTGGAAAAATATTGAAAAAAAACATTTGTTCGGGAAAACCGCATTTTCACTATGTCCTATATGTAGAACAACGGCACTATATTAAGAAGACTTTTTAAAATTTTGAACGGTTGTAAGTAGACTAATTAGCAATTAAGTTAAAGGAATATTTGAATAAAATATTATTTATTGCAAATAAAAAAAACACATGAATTGACATTGTCAACTTATGTCTCAGGGTGACGGGCACAGTGGTAGTGCCCCTCAGATCTTTGTAATTTAAATCTTTGAGTGGCACTGCAACTGTTATGGATAGGCGTATAGCTTATCATCAGACCAACGACTTCTTCGTCCTGTCACTTGATGCTATAAAAAAAAAACACCGACAACTCAGATTTTGTATAGTTTTTATTATTACAACCAATTTTTTTTGCAGTGTGACTGTTTTAAACTGTTATGCCTTTCATTCCCTTATAGACAATCTGAGAGACCTACCAGTTTTCAAAATTTGTGTTCTATGTGTACAGTAAACAAAAAGAATATAGTCATCGATATACCTACTGCTGGTAGACTCTATACATTGCCCATTCCGTAGTATCTATTGGTAAATAGGCGGGTTGCAAACGCTAAACTTTGGCTCAAACTTGTGTTTTGCTAATGATAAGCAAGATAATTATATTGCTTATCATTAGCATTCTGGCAACTGAGGACCTGTGATCGGAGTGAAGGTGTTTGAAGTGCCTCTGACTCGACTACAAACACGTCTACGTGAACGCGTCATGGATCTCAGATGTCCTCTCGATCGCGACGGAAATGATGATGAACTGGCGAATACTTCCGAATTATCGGTACACGCTGGAGAAGACACAACAGCATCCGATATATCGCGCTGTTATTGCAATAGTGTTGTAACTCAAAATATGTGAAATTCAAGATTATAGTATTGGTATACGTACAATTTGATTCTCTACACGCCAATGAAACCGTTGTTAGAATATTGTAAGAAACAATTAAAAGATATCTGCTTAACTCAAAATGAGATAAACTTTTTATGAGCTAGTTCTGGAAAAAACAGTCCTACTCAAAAATAGGAAATTATTCTTTCCCTTTTATTTTTGAACACATTTGGCAAGTAGAAAATTGTTTACGTGTCTGTAATAGCCTTTAACCTATACATGTTCTTTTCTAAATCTTTCACAAGAAGAGAATAATTGGTTTTTCATCGACTCTGAAAGAATACCCTTTTTAGTTAATACACTATTATATTCACAATACGATATGTGCTTCGTCGTTTCAATTGCTATCTGACTCAAGTATGTTAGTTTGATTGCGATTCGGTAGCCTATATTGAAGATCGTCATCGGAAACGTCACCATAAAACAATCTTGGAATCATTGAACGTTTCTAATAGTTCTAATATTCATTATCTAATCTGTCAAATCATAATCTATCATAACTTAAGAAGAAATATATAATTTGAAATATATATATATATATATATATATATATTTGAAAGATTTAGTTTATGTACTCTGTAAAGAACATGTATAGGCATACTTAATATCAACTATCTACATTTGTTCTTTACAAAGGACATAAAGCTTTCTAGGTTATTTTTCGCTAAGTATTTATTTTTTTTCTGAAAAATATCTATCTACACAATTAATTTATTAATTATACAAGTCATTTAGGATAAGATATGGCTTAATTAATTAAATTTTGAAATGATGTAGACTGACTAACTTAGCTTCGCACATACGTACTCCCTCAGATGCTATTTAGAAAAAAATACAGATGACAAAAACCTTTGTCTGTTGTTTTGACAACTTAGAAAGCGTATAAATGGTATTAACAAAATGGTAAGCTTGCCACCTAGTTACGACAGGAGAATTTTTGGAGAATTTTTAGGAGAATTTTTGGATTTCTATGTACTACTAAAGCACTAAATGGAGAGACACCCCGTTTACACGTCCCACTTCTGGGCATGTGTCTCATCTCAGGCAAGGGTTAGGCCATAGTCGGCTATGCTGTCTCAATACGGGTTGGAGACTTCACACTTTTTCCGAGGGTTGTGAACCTTCTTCAACGCGCATGTTTCAACACGATGTTCAAATTAAAATTCGCACCTACCGATTCGAACCCAGAACCTCTGCTTGAGAGGCAGTAGGTCGAACCATTAGGCTATCACGGCTTTTTAAAATAGTACGAAATTACAAAGATAATGATAACAGTAATTGATTAAAAGAAAATAAATTTTGGCAACGCCGATTTTACGCCCGGCCAAATTCACAAGCGGCGGCGGCGGCGTGGCGTGAGTTTCATTAATCTTTTTCATGGTTCATTTTGTATGATTCGCACCATTAATACAATAGTGTATTTACTTAAAAAGTGTATTTTCCCAGAATCGACGAAAAATGAATTACTAGTATAATAACAATAAAAGAGAAAAATACTTTCATATTTTTGAATAAGGACAATTTTGGGCAGAACTAGCTCACATAAAGCGTGTCTAATTTTGAGTTAAGTAGTTAAGTGGATATCTTTTAGTTTTTTTTTATCATATTCTAACGAGGGTTTTATTGACGTCAAATTATACGTTCAACAATGGTATAATCTAGAATTTCACATATTTTTAGTTATAACACTATTGTAATAGCAGTGCGATATTAAGCGGGAAGAACAAGTTGTGCGTCTGGCGATAAGCGACACGCATATCCATGACAGTTGCAGTGCCACTCAGAGCTTTATATCGGAAATATCTGAGGGGCACCACTTTAACTGCCACAGAAGTTCGATTCTCGGGCCGGGAGAAATATTTGTATGGATTTATTTCTCTCGTGAGTTTGGGTGTAATTTGTGGTTGTCTATGTATGTGTCCATGGCACTCGTGACACAGGGTTTCCTTAGTGCGGAGCTGTGTTGAGTGTGTGAGTTGTGCGTTATTTCACCAGCGCCCTTTGAAACCAGAACGCAGTAATGCTCACATTACTGCTTGATGGCAGAAATAGCTAAGGTGGCAGTACTTCCCCGGACGAACTCTGTCACATGGAGCTCTACTGCATTAGGAATTACAGCGAAAATACATTAATATAATGTAATGTTTAATAGTTACAATTGAGTTTTGCAAACAAAATAATCTCTCTGATTTACATTTACTGCTTAATCATTGCCAACCTTGTCTTTGACATTTACGTTCGATTAGATATGTAATTATCAGCCGATATATTGCTATCGGACAGAATTTTCATATAAAACAATACTTCAAATGACTAGAGAACAAAATATCGCAGCCAGCACAAATTAAACAAAGTTTTTAACGCTTTTAGGCTATAGGCTTTTAACGCCATTAAAAAATAAATAAATAAAACACATTCCGGAAAAATTTCATAAACTGAAAATTCAGTAAAAGTGGTCGCATTAGTTGTATCTTTCAGTTTAACGTGTGTGTGAAAGGGAAAGAAAAAAAAATGACGTGTAAAATTATTTTTGCGAACATTGAGTTGTTGATTTTTTTTGCGTAGTGTGGTGAAACGCAAAAATGTAATGGATTCTGTGGTTTTTTTTTGGAATAGTGCTGTAAAATGGTTAAATATATAATGTAAGTACAATTTAGGGTAAAGATTTCAAGAAAAATGATAATTAATTTTTGTGTTGTGGCGTTGCAGTGTTATTTTCTTAATTTTATTTTAATTAGTAATTTATTTCATGCCACAAGACCCATATAATATATACCATAAGGACTAACATACGTAGAATGTAGGTAATGTAAATGTAACAATATAATAAACTAAATAAGTAATCTACACGAATTGCAGTAAAAAGTAAAAAAGTACGCAGAAGTTGTATAATAAACCTTTATGTGTAAAGTTTTTGTTTCACTATAGTTTTAAACCTCGTGAAAGGCAAATTTAGTATATCAACCGGAATCTTGAAATGAATTTATCACTTTGTGAAGACGACTATCAAGAACAGCTAGTTTATTTTTATTCCTCGTATTAATGTTACGTCTGTCACTATTTTTCTTAAAGAAATTACTATTCCTATTAACATAAATTGCATTTTCATAAATGTACTGTGAGGCTAGTGTAAGAATGTTCATGTCCTTAAACTTATCTCTCAAAGATACTCTGGGGCCCAGATTGTAAATTGCCCTAACCGCACGTTTCTGTAAAAGCAAAATGCCGTAATGTAATGTAATTCGTGAAGGTTGGTTATAAATAGTATTTTATTATATTGTATATATATTAGAACTAAGGTATATATATTGTACGGGTCATGTGGCCTGAAATAAATAAATAAATAAAACAAAAAAAAATGAAAGTTGTTATAACGTTAAATCCCTATCCTGTGGATTTTTTTAAAATAATATCAAGTGACGGGACGAATAAGTTGTGCTCCTGATGGTACGCGACACGCCTGTCCATGACAGTTGCAGTGCCACATAGAGCTTTAAATCCCAAAGATCTGAAGGGCACGGCCACTGCGCCTGACATCCTGAGACATAAGTTCACAAGTCTCATGTGCAATTTCACCAGCAGCCTTACCCTTCTAAACCGAAACACAGTAATGCTAACATTACTGCTTGGCGGCAGAAATAGGTAAGGTGGCAGTACTTCCCTGGACGAACTCTTTCACAAGAATCCTTACTGCTTTTTAAATATGGATTGCTTTAGCTTGACGTTATGATTCTCTTTTCCTCCACTATTCTTAAATTTGTTCTATCCGTGATCATTCCCATCAAAATTCTTAAAACGAGAGGACGTGCCCATAAAATCACAAATCACCTTCATTATTTACTTTACTAATCTTTCTAATTTGGTATTAGAATGAAATACCTTTTGGGGCGAGTATTGTGCGTTGTGTGTGTTTATATATAAATAATTCCTAAGTAGTGTAATGTTGGCGGGTAACTGATGGATGCACGTAGCGTCCGATCGGCTGGTCTGGAAATCTTTGGGGGAGGCCTATGTTCAGCAGTGGGCGTCTTTCGGCTGATATGATGATGATGAAGTGCTGTGTTTCATATATATTTCATATACATTCAATTCATGTAACAATCCCTGACAAGTGTAGTATTTTATATACAGTCACGTAAAGTTCCTATTAGTAATTTTTCTAATTGTTTTTAGTTAATAGTTAAGTTACATTATATAATTTTAGTGTTTATCACACTTGTACTTACGTGCCATCTCATTTTTAACCGATTTCAAAGAAAGGAGGAGGTTCTCAATTCGACTGTGTTTTTTTGTATGTATGTTACGCGATAACTCCGGTATTTGTGAACCGATTTTCATGATTCTTTTTTGTTGGAAAGAGGGTAGTGGTCCCATTTCATTTTGAAGACAATCATCCACGTCTAAGGGTGGCTGATCACGCATGAACATTCATTTTTTAAATAGGGCCTAAATTTTACTTAAATAGCAATTATTTTAATGGCTGGTTTTGCTATTCTCCAATTCAAGGCGTTTTTTTCTCTCAATATACTTTGAGTAGTGAGAACAGATTTTTATTATCTCCTGTATCAATTCCTGTATAGTGGCGAACTAGGCGATATTTCAATAAAACTTGGCAGATAGATGTAATTCCACGTACTTTTGAGGTCGGTTTTTATGGTACTCTGTACTGAGATTATGTAAAAAATGTTCCAACTGAAAACCAGTGTTACAGCAGGCGAGCTGTAACATATGCTGAGTTGGATCCGTTTCAGCTTATAGATAGGTATATGTAATAATTAATAAGAATTATCTGTTTAGCTTGAATTATCTTAAGCTGAATAAACGTTTCTTTCTTTCTTTTCTTTTCATTCAAATAAGAATGGAGAAGGTTTACTCCACAAGATTTATCTTTAAATTTTTATTGAATTGATATTCAATTATTTTATGTGAAATTACTCCACTAGTTTGTTATAATTATTAACACAAAGATTGAACACTCAGAAAAAATTCCTCCGATCCGGCCAGATTCTACGTCTGACGTCGACGTCTTCTAGCATACCGTGGCAGACGCTATACCAACTAAGCCGCGGAACGAACCAGTGGACCTCACGAATTTTTCTATGTGCTTACGTCATATCTTTGTATTTGGTTTTTCAAGGTTTGACCCTTGAGGGATACGCTCTGGGGGTTAAGGTTATTTATAAAACACTAGCAGCCTCGCTGGACTATATTGTTATCATAAACAACAACTTTTGTTCTATGACTTTTAATAATTCTGTTGTCTGAATAAATAGTATTTCTAATAATAAATAAACACACGTGTTTCCACTAATACCTATACCTAAAAATTACAGCTTGACAACACTCTGCATTACGGTGGTCGCACGACAGCCTACCAACCACAACATCATACGCCATGATCGCAGTTGCCTTACCGGATACATGACTGATGTCCAGTCATGGGTGGACGAGAATGGGGAAATTACTGATAAAATTGGTAAGTTTTACTAGGTGATAGAGTAAATTGCTACCACTGTTAGTAATTCTACAGCAAAATTGGAAGTAGGAAGAGTAAGCATGATTACCGGTTCTAAAATAGTGTGTATTAGTAATATAGCATCTGCAAGAGGTATTTTTTTATGATGCCAAATAACGGGACGGGAAGTTGCGCGCTTGGTGGTAAGCAACACGCCTGTCCATAACAGTCGCAGGCGCACTGCAATGCCGCTCTTAGCTTTAAGTCGCAAAGATTTGAGTGAGGCATGCCACTGTGCCCGTCATCCTGAGACATAAGTAATTGACAAGTCTCATGTGCCAGCACCCTTATCCTGCACAACTTGTGCGGCAGAAATAGGTAGGGTGTCAGTACTGTGATCTTGTCTCCAATATCACATACGTTGCTCTGATAAGAAGTTAAAGCACCTGTGTTACAAATATCGGAAACAACGACGGTACCACAAACACCCAGATCCGAGACAAAATATACAAGTTCGTTTTTCTACATCGGCTAGGAATCGAATATGGGACCTAAGAAATGGCGACACCATGAAAACCAGTGTGCAAGCTCGATCACGGAGGTCGTCAGATTTAATTTTATATACTCACTGACTAATTTCTTTATAGAATCTTTAAACTTTCGAAAAGGTGACATTTTGGCCGTTACCTCATGCTCCAACTAGGTGTTCCTACTGTTAGGAGCACGAGGACTAATATGTCCTTGTGGTACTACTGGTAGGACAGGATAAATATTCCTTCGTGCTCCTACTAATGTACTGTCAAATACAATTTATATTTAATTGATATTGTAGTACTCGTAGTGTGTTATCGATTCTCTAAGCTTATCTGCCTCTTCAGTGAAAGCTTTATATTTTTCTACGTTAGTTTTAATTATAATGCCCCTTCCTACCTACCCCCTACTTCCCAACGGGAAGGGCAGAATGACCTGTGCGCGCACAGGAACCTTACAAGTTCAGGTTCTGACCCCAGGTCAGGTACAGGGTTGTCACAGACCTCTGTCACTTGACTTCATCCGGTTATTCGAGAGGCTAGTGCCTCGAGTGAGCTGCCCCGTGTGCACGTACAGTACCTTCCCTATTTTCCAGATAGGTACCGGAGCTGCAGGCACGCTCACTTCCCGTTGCGCATTGCACAACTAGCGGTTGCCACCGCTATGCCGTCGAATCTGAGTCCACTACGAAATCTCCTCATTGGTGGCGGTGCTGTAAGGCATGCTCACTTCCCGACGCCGAAAAACGACGTCTCTCCAGTTCCCAATAACCTAAGCGGCTGGAGGGACCAGAGGATATCCAGCCTATCCTCTACGAGCTCTCCGGGCTATTGCCGGAGATGCCAGTCGCAGTGTCCAACGACAATGTCCGGACATAGCTTCCAACTTAAAGGGCAACTCACGTGCCCCGCATATTTTATAAACAACCAAACAAAAGTAATTTCGTCGGGGATAGTGGAATTACGCGTAACTAGCATTTGATTATGAGTCTCCATTTCGGTAATTTAGTCGCCAAATCAAAACCGCGTAAATGTCGTGCAAGCCAAATTAGTGTGTTTTAAGGGAATCTATTGTTATCAGACCGTAGATAACATAAATTAATGCTTATTGTGCAAAAATGAAAGTTGTAGCCATTTAAATAACAAAGTCATAACGTTAAAACCTTTTTACTGTAAAATTTGATTTAGTGTAGATACGCGCTTTTTACCAATACTACATACGCGGATTTGTACTCCCCGACGACTTTACTTGTCATTTTCACAGGTCTGTGATTTTTCTGATGACGGAGTTGAATTTAATAAGTGGAATAAAAATAAACTAGTTGTTCTTGATATTCACATTTCATACACGTATAATAAGATTCCGGTTGATTTTCAAACTTTGGCGTTTATGAGGTTTAAAACTATAGTAAAAGAAAAACTAATGCATGCTAAAGGTTATACAACTTCTGTGTAGGAACTTGGATGACGATATCCATGGCAGTGATCCGTTTAGTTCTTTCAGGTTGTTTCTGTATTAAATTACTATATTAATTTTAAAGTGCAGCCACTAGAGTTTCTTGACTATTCTTCTCGGGGAATCTGCCTTACGAAAGAGCGCAAGTGACAATTTCAAGTGTAATTATTAATACAAAGATAGAACATTTCGACGTCTTTTAGCAAACCGTGGCAGACGCTATGCCAATTAACCACGAAATGAATCAGCGGACTTCACGAATTTTTCTATGTGCTTGTTGTCGGATCTTTGTATTTTGTTTTGCAACGACTTTTTAGCCGTTGCGCCGCCTACGAGAAATCTAAGAAAGTATTTCGTCACCCAGTTAGGTAGCTTTACAGCTATCATCCCTGCCTAGAGATGTCGCTATTAGATAGTTAAGTAAATAGTGTCATAGCGTCTGGCATGGTTTGCAAGAAGACGTCGGTTGGTTCGAATACGGCCGGATAGAAGGAATTTTTTCTGAGTGTTCCATCTTTGTATTAATAATTATAACAAACTAGTGGAGTAATTTCACAAAAAATAATTGGATATCAAGTTCTTAGGTTTTCGCGATTGTTACACATAGGAAATGAAACTATTTTTCCGGATTTAACAAGTCTGCAGTCTGCGAGCATGTCATGGATAAACCTACACATTCAATGAAGTTTGACAAACCCCAGGTCCTTGCAAAAGAAGTCCGTTATCTGCCCAGGATGCTGCGAGAGGCCATTGAAATTAAAAAACATCCTAATTTCAACAGGGAAGATGGTTTCTCCGTACCACCAGTTTGGGATCCAGTATTTCCTCTAATGAAAAATCCCAAACAGACATAAGACTGCAGTACTAATTAATATGTTTTAGTTTATTCTAATTTCTATTAATAATTAATAATAAATTAAACTTAATAAAAATTCATTCAATAAAATAATTTGTAAAACTTAATGTAGCGTAAATTGGAATGTTTTCTTTGTAAAATTAAAAATAAGGTATTTAATTAATAACTATTGTAACTATAGTGAAAAAATAGGGTGGTTTGCATTAATATTAGACATAACTGGTTGAAGACTGTACCACCTCAGTCAACCGTGACCACGGGACCTGTAAAGGGCCCGAAACGTCGGTTTGTTTGAAAAAACAAATATACGCGATTTAAATCCGGAAAAATAGTTTCATTTCCAATTGGATATCAATTCAATACAAATTTAAATTTCAAGTGTAATTTTGTTCATGCCTATGACATAAAGATATACTAGTTCAGTGTACTTATTAGATACGACGTCACGATAGGAGCATAAGGACATATTAGTCCTCGTGCTCCTACCATTAAGAGCATGAGAAAACTACCGTCATTTTTCAGATGGGTCCTTATTACACAGAGTGTGACTTATTTGTTATCTGCCATAATGAGTAACCAGTTCACGATGAATATGATGATGTTGCATATAATCTTATCGGTGGCATGTTAAGAAGAGATGTTATGTTTCATGTACTTGACCTTGATATATTTTGAGAATTATCACAGACTTAAGCATGACACCAATGTGAGAGTAGGCCCATATCTTCTACTAAGTTTTGATTATAGTTCCCTCTCTACGCAACCTTTTGGTCATACGGGAAGGGTACTTATTACCTGTGCAAGCAGTACTTTATCAATCAGGTTCTGATTCCAGATCAGCCCGTTGACACAGATTTCATTCGGTTGTCTAGGCTAGTGCCTTGAGTGAGCACCCACGAGTGCACATACAACCACCCTCCTATTGTCCAGATAGCTATAGTTATCGGAGCTGTGGGCTTCTTCACCTCCTGTTGTGCATTGACCAACTAGTGGTTGCCAACTTTAAGCCGTTGACTCTAAAGGCAACTACCAAATAGCCGCATTGGTAGCGGAGCTGTTGGCATGCACCCTAGGGGCTAGTGCCTCGAGTGCATGTATAGTACCCTCCTTATGAACACTTTGGTTATACAGTAAGAGCTAGCCTCCGAATAGCCCCATATCTTTCTACATTAGTTTTGATTGTAGTGACCCTTCCTACCGACCCTTAGTGTATACGAAAAGGGCACTTAGACCTGTGCGAGCGAACCCGCACAGGCGCCATCTAAGTCGGGTCCTAACCCCGGATCAGCACGTTTGCACGGATTATCCGGTTCTCTGTACGGCTAGTGCCTTAGGTGAGCCGCCCCGGGTGCACGTCGTACAGCGCCCTCATATTTTCCAGATAGTAACGTACGAGCAGCGGAGAACCGTAAAAGGCTATTTAGTAGCAGTCTAGGGAAATACCTTTTCTGTTTCTGCCGCCATGCAGTAATGTGAGCATGTCTTCGTTTCGGTTTTGAAGGATAAAGGTGTTCGTGAAATTACAGGCACACGGGACTTGTCAACTTATATCTCAGGGTAACAGACGTAGTGGCACTGCAATTGTTATGCATGACTTGCTCATCTCGTCGCTTGATATTATAAAAAACAATCCAATACCAAGAGAGTTTGTTGAAAACCTGCTCACGCTTTTTCAGATTTTAACTACATATTGGATTTGTCATGGAATCCAAATCCAACAGAAATACTGACCCAAAATGTGGATAGGATTTTGCAGCCAATCAATGTGAAATATTTAAGCATGGCAAAGAGTAATCTACTCAGAGTTCCCGCGGTAAGTGCTGTTACATCTATATATCTCGAAATGATACTATTTATATGTATAAATGGTATGACATTGTATAATTTTGGATATTCTACGTCTATCGGGTGGATGACACCTATAGATACATATACTTGCACTCACACACACTAACATTTAGGTTAATCTGTTTTTAGTCTGAAAAGTTAAAAATTACTGTAATTAGTGAAATTTGTAATAGTTGTAACACTAGTTATAGTAGATATTAAGGTAGTCATCATCTTAAAATAACAGAAGAGCAAGATTACTTTAATATTATAGAAGAGCGATGTTTGCTAACACAGGCCCTAACAAGCTTAAATGGAAACATCCGCCCCTGTACTATGCCCTTTAAAATGAACGAATAAAACATTTTATCTCATTCATTTTACATCTCAAATACGGGAGTCCTACAGGGCAATGGTTTTATAATTATAACTTTTTTTTATAAATCGATGGAATCACATCTATTTCTCAAATTTTATTGAGATCGCTTTGTTTAAAGTGGATCAAATCCAACAATCCGGATGTATCCCCTAATTTGCCACTCTAAGGCTGCCTTTCCACCAGTGATGTGCGAGGGAGCGATGCGGTGTGAGGATATGGAGCGGCTCTGTGAAACGGTGTGATGTTTTCCACCAAAGCTGTGCGAGGATGTATTACGATCTCTTTTCAGCTATGCGCGGGCGGGGTATGGTGTGGTGGGGTGAGCGGTGGCGATATGTCACTATTAGTTAGTGTTGTAGCTGCAAGTCATCCACGCATCCGCCGCGCTCAACGCATCGGCGTGCACTGAACGGCGAGCGCGCGGCGGGTCCTATGTATGCCTTCCTAAGATATACAAAAGTATATAAGTAGTAACATTCGTTGAATAAATGTCGAGCTACAGCAAGCCACACCAAGCTAGCAAGCCACAGCAATAGCCTTCGACTCCTGAACGACCAGGGTTTTATTTGCCTACCAGCAGCTACACAACAGGCTCCTAAAGTGTCATACTTTCAGTAGCTTTAGTTTCCTACACCGTTTTGCACACATTCCTCGCCCGCATCCCTCGCACACATCTCTCGCACACATTTCTTGCTATTTTGTATGTACAAATACTTCGCTCTGCTAACCCCTTTCCACCGGAGCTGCTCTAAGCGAGGCTAGGAAAATGAAGCAATCCTATAGGTGGATTTTTTCCTTGCACATTGCTTCGCTACGTCGGTACATCTCTGGTTGAAAGGCAGCCTTAGAGGTGGAATATTTTCTTTTCCTTTTCCAACAAAAAAGAATCATCAAAATCGGTTCACATATGACGGAGAAATCGCGGAACGTACACACAAAAAATACGGTCGAACCTCCTCCTTTTTTAAGTCGGTTAAAAGTCGGATCAAAAGCTATCGCTACGCAACATAATACTTTATTGACATATGAGTATAATTCTGGAAAGTACCTATATAAGGATTCCCACCAAGACCGTTTCACTTCTGTATTACATATCTGTCGGGGTTCCACAGGGTGAAGGTTTGGTGCCACAACTCAAGCTATGTACGTCACACACACACTACAGGGAGAAGCATCGAGCATATAACCAGAAATATAAACGAAATAAGGGCCATCCACCCCTGGTAACACATCAGGCAAATAAGCCTTATATCACTTTTAAACATCAACTCTCGTCACTGACATTACAAATTAGAAAGAAATAGTACAGCGCCAACAACTGACCTGTGTGTACGTCTCCGTATATTCCAAAAATATTCCGTGTTTATTGTAATAAAGATAATATCTCTACCCACGGGGGGCTGTTCCATTCGGTGGTGTCGGAAAAACAACAAAGCATCTAATTACAAAACAAACGGAATCACATTCATCGGTAATTAAATATGTAATTTTTCAATTTTCGTCCATTATAGCAAAGTTCAAGTTAAACTGGTCGATTTGAAGTGAAACAATCGATACCGGGATTCGGGCTGGCCAATCGGAGCGCAGTTGTCACCGTAATAATTTGGCAGAATAGTTTTCACACAAATGAAATGACATTTCGTCTCTATTTCTGGTTATATACTCTATGGGGAGAGGTTAGAATAGATTTGAAAATTTTATTGATTTTGAAAATATAGGAATAAAACGCGAAATACGAACGAAAAAAAAAACGAGAAAATTACACAATAACTAATAATTTGTTCTCAGATATTCCACTTTCAAGGCCGTTCAGGGCAGCCCATATCTTCAACAGTAGAATACCTGACCCTATATGGCAATAATTTCTTGAACTTCAACGCACCTGGTGCACATTACGGTGTTCGAATGAACGCTACGGACGCTAAGGAGGCCGACTTTAATTTATCTTTTCGGTTGTCAGGTATTGTTTAGCGAGTCTGTATGTATTGTATGATATTATTACGTTAGAGCGCGTTCCCATTATGTATGTCGTGACTGTGTTGTGGACGTTTTTATCGTTGAACGGATGTCGTGTCTAGCAATTCTCATTGGATCGTGACCACAATTTATTGCGCGAGTTACGAGAGGGGGAGCAGAATACGTGCAGTGTTCAAGGTTGAACATAATATAAACAACGAAGAAACTGCAAAATAGCGACCTTGAATAAAATGCTACAAAAACTAGCCTCGTCAACAGATCATTCTTTTGTAACAAGTGCAGCATAGTCACGTACACACACGTACACGTTAACAAAAATAAACCTAGTCATCAATAACACCCATAGCACACTAAGAAAACTTATTATAATGTAGTATAAACAAATATTGTATAAATAGTCAGTAAAAATTGTAAATAGAGTTAGTTGACCAATACCATCTGATTTTAACTCATCTCCTTGCTTAGTGACGTACTACCTGCTACTCCTCTCACTGTGGCCAAGACACCTTTAGCCATCAGTAGATCGGTCTTGTGAGCCTGCTTGACCGGTAGTGAGAAAAGCATTCCTGTACACATCGCACGACGTGTACATCCTAATTTCCTTCCCAACTTCCGTTTGTCACCTTAAGTCTCCTGGTGACAGACTTCCTTACTTATACTATGTATCTCTCCATTTATATATTTATGGTTAGGTTAGGTTACACATCGATAGGTTGTAGGGCTACACTTGATAGATCGTAAGACGACTGTTGAGGTCTCTCCGTTAGATTCTGATAGAGTAGTTATTATCTTACCATAAATTCATGTATAGCAGGCGGTTGGTATTTGCTGCATACAACTACACATACATTGACAGACAAACACTAACACCACATTAAATACCTAACCGCACGCTGTTCATGCAGACAACGATAAATAAAAAGTGACTACAATAGTAACTGCGATTTATCTGTCGTCTCATTTTTATCGTCGTTCTAGCTCTTCCTATCGTTTTGACTGCCTGTCGTGTTTAATCGTATTGAACAACTTCATTTAAATATACAAGATACGACACTTAAAACTGCACGACTATCTGTCGTCACGGCATAATGAGAACGCGCCCTTACAATTTTCGTTCCGTGGAATGACTTGGCATTCAATTTGTGATAATGAAAGCAAAAGGGCATGAAACAGCTCTGAAATATCGGAAAATGAATGAAAAGTCGTGGCTTGGTAACCTGTAACTTTTTGTTACCGCAGTTGGCACCATAATATCACATCAAAAGTGTCCAGAGATCACGTACATTTGCTAATTACTGAAAATTAGATTTTTTTAATGAATTTTTTAACACCAATTCATTTTTTTGGTCAATTTCATTTCCAAATTTAAATTATAAAATCGACCAAAAAGAAAATTTTATAGGTGTTAAAAAATTCATTAAAAAACTGATGTACACATAATAATTTTAGGTTTTGTGCTGTTCTTTTGTTTACTTTTTTAATGTTGTAGTTCTTTTTGTTGTTGTTAATAGTGGCATCTTTGTTGTAACTAAATGTCTTCTCTTTCTTTTTTCTTTCTAACTAGTGGAATGGATAACTACGAAAGCGTTAGAATCTTTTTTATGCGCAAACTTCTTATGCCATTTAACGTAGTTTGAAAAGAGTTAGTGGTACTTGCCAAAAACGAGTTTAAATGTTCAATTGACGACTCACTTTCTTGGTTACAATAACCTGTATCCAGTATATCTTTTTCTGCTGGCTTCGGGTCTTCTTTTAAGGAGTACGGTGAAGTCATAGTTTATTTCGATGGGTCCCATGAGTACCAGGTTGTACAATTTACTTAACTTCTTCGAATTTTTATACACCTTCTCCAACATGAACATTTCAACACGATTTTAGCTTTAGGGCGCGTGTACACGGTAAGAAATTCGACACGACAAGAACTTTGTCGGATCTAGCCACGAAAACATGTTGTGTCTGTTGCAAACGAGAAAATGATGAGTATGTACACGATACGAATGCTTTCGGACAGACGTTTGTAGGGTAAAATGTGTCAGTGCATTACGAGTTTTCCAGGTAGCTGTCGTTTTACTACCGACTGTGGGAAGAAATATGTTGTATGTTGACTACTAAGCAACACCGTCCACGCGCATAAACCTTCGTTTACTGACAATGCGGCCTCTCCGCCCCATATAATAGCGGCAGAGCGCGTCGTGTCGGGGATAGACAAGATTTTTTTTGTCCGGTGCCGAGGCAGTGTACACAGTTCGTGTGTAGAAACGACACGAATTTTTGCTTAGACCCGGCAACTTTTCTTAGCGTGGACACGCGCCCTTATCGAGGTGTTTCAAATGGGTGTTTGTATTCGCTAGTGGATATTTGTTGTACTTGGAAAAATATTTGACGTCAGACAAACACGTAGAAACTGACAAATATGACCGTTTTCCAAACTCGTAATATAGTATCTTGATTGGATTCAAGTTAATAATTTTGCTGCTTGAAATAACAGGTTGTGACTTGTGTATCTGTAATTGTACTATATTGAATAAATTAATACGCAAATACAAAGAGCCACGTGAAGAGCCACCACTACAAGTAAACTTAATCAGTAGCAACCTAAATAACCTAATCATAATAATAAAAGTGATAAAGAATTAATTTTTCAGCTAGATCAGCCTGGGCCGCTGGTTTTCAAAGCAGAACTTTTTCTAAACTCAAAGAACTGGATCTTCGACGGTGTTCTATTGAAGTTATCAACGATAACACATTTGAAGGCATGCCTGAATTACAAGCTTTGTATTTGGGAGAAAATAATATTAACATCATCAGTGCCAATGCTTTTAACGGATTGAGAAGCCTTTTACATCTAGATGTAAGCCATAACCATGTTGGTTTTGATAATGAAAAGTTGCTTCTAGAAGGACAGGTTTTCAAACCAGTTGCAAAGCTTACATCGCTGGATCTGTCGTATACAAAAATTAACAACGGTGATTTAAATTTTATGAATTATTTTCGAAAAAGCTTGGAAAGACTATCTTTATGCTTTACTCAAATTCCTAGACTCAAACCTTTTAGTTTAAATGGGACTAGTTTGCGGTTGTTAGACCTGAGTGGAAATCCTGGGATTTTACAAGGAAAAAATCTACTAAAAGGCCTGGAAGGTTATCTGGAGGTGTTGTATGCTGATGATATTGGTTTGAAATCTGCAGAAGACTTTTATACATTTGATCAATTAGAAATATTGAGACTACGTAATAATGAACTGACAGCTATTACAGGAAATGTAGTTTCAAGTTTGAAGAATTTACAAGTTTTGGATTTGTCGAATAATCGCCTCTCGAGTTGGTTTTGGCCGGTGTTCAGTTTAATACCGCAACTTAATTTTTTATCGCTACAAAATAATAATTTCAATATTATTACTCCTGAAATGTTAAAAGATATTGGAAGCATAACTTATGTTGGCTTTGCTGGAAACTTCGTGGTTTGCAATTGTAACGCAAGGGAACTTTTCGAACTTGCGTACCAGAATGAGAATGTAACTTCTGAAAAACTTCTAAAGTCCTTAAGATATCCTGGATCAGCTAGTAGAATTGACCTTATGTATCACAGAGGGTTTGATGATTACAATGAAATGATATTGTCCAGAAGCAAAGTTACAAAACCCTGCTATAACACTGAATGCAAAGATGTTGAAGACTTAGAAACTGAGGGAAAATTCCTTCTCGTAGATTTTCAACCGTCAGAATACCAATGTTTTTTCGTAGCCGAGGGTAAACCTGTGCCATTCTCTTCCGTAGCAACTTGTAGATTGACACAAATAAACGACGACATTGATGAAATAATTAACAAAGGATGGAATAAACTTTTATTACTGTTAATAATACCGACAGTAATGCTCCCTTTGTTTATTTTGGGATACGTTTTCAGGAAGAATTTTATATATTTTTGTATAACAATGAGAAATTCTGCAACCTTGAGTTTGATCAATAATGATGCTGTACCCGAGGGTGAGTATACATAAATTTCTTTAGTAAATTAAAAAAATCCATTTTTTTGAATACAGTATAGTACAGTAGATGTGCTAACATATCTGACCCCTAGCTGACCTTTTGGTTCTATGATTCTTCTTAAGTATTCAACAGTAAAGTGTAAAGGAATTCCAGCTTTTTGGTTGAAAATTGTATTAATGTAAGGTAATTAAAAATCAAATCGGCTTAAAAAGTTTCTCAAAACGTCATATCGTTCATTTGGTGCAACACTGATACAATTGTACTTGTTATAATTATTAATACGAGGACCGAACAAGCAATCCTGGGATGCAGGTCCCTTCTAATTTGATATTTTCGAATTACAATTGTATTTTAATTGGTGTGTGCACATGTATGCGCGTGTTGAGTTTTTTTTGTATTTTCTTCACTATTAAAAGCTAGGTCAGAATATAATCGAAGATATTGTCCACTTGCTCTAAACTTAAGTACATCTAAACCAATGCTTAAATTGATATTTTTTGCATTACGAGTGAAGAGAATGTCACGCACTGCTGGGACCGCAATTGTAATGTAGCCTGGAGTGTAGTAGCCTCCGCAGCCTCTGCAGCCTACACACATCTTTTTAATCAATTTGAAAAGGAAAAACTAAATTCCCTTATATAAAAAGTATTTTTAAAGCCTTTTTGCGAATTTTTAAATGTTTATCGCACAAGAGACTTGTGGTAACTAGTAAACAGGTCAAAATTTGAAGAGAAGACGTGCTCGCTTCGGCGATTGCGCAAAGAATGACGACGGAATAAAACAAATTGAGAATAACGAGGTAAAGGAATTAAAGAACGATTCAAAATTTAAAAAAAAGTAGCCAGGAACCACAGTAAAGGTGATAAAAGGGTGGGATGACGATGGAAGGACGTCATTGGACGAGCATTGGTTTAAGACGTATTTAAGTTTAGTGCAGGTGGAGAAACGTGTGGAAATGTGTCCTTTGAAGCTGAGTCGTAAACCAATTTGACATGTAGGTAGGTATGTCAATTATTAACTTGCATTTTCTTTGTTCTCTATTTCATTACAAATAGACTTTTTTACATTTTTTCATCGTCCGCTTCTTCTTGATTTTTCCTTGAATAGTTAAAAATCTTCTCGAATTTTCTTTCCAGACGGTACGTTCTTCAATTACGACGTATTTGTGTCATACTGCAACGACGATCGCGATTGGGTGTTGGATTATCTTCTTCCACACGTTGAGAAGGACTGTAATGTCTGTGTTTGTTTGCACGAGAGAGATTTTCAGGTAAGGATTTTTTATTGTGTTTTAACCTGATCGTATCACATTTAAATTCCAGTTATCTTTTTACTTTTTGTCTCGTTCTCTTTTTGTTGGTAAAATTAAGACATTCCATTAAACGTCGTGTAACAATGACAGCAAAATAAGTTTTTTGTTTTTCGTTTTTTAAACAGTGCCTTTAGGTTTTTAAATTGTTATTGTTTAAATAATTCTGTTTCAATGTTGACATAATTTAGCTTTGACGTAGCATTTCATTTGTTGGCCTTCGTCGAAGAATTTTCGTCTTTATTTTTCCAGGTGGGACTGTCAATTTTAGAGAACATAGTGTCATGCATGGACCGGAGCAGGTCCATAATGCTGATCATCTCCCAGCAGTTTTTGGCTAGTCAATGGTGCCAGTTTGAGATGCATTTGGCACAACACAGGTTGGTTTAAAGTTTCAAGTCATTTACGGGCATTTTAGAAATGTTAAAATTTTTTCGTTTACTATATATATAGTAGAGGCGAAGTTGCAGAGATTTGAACACCGCCGTAAAGTTGCCTGCTTATCGGTATTCTATAGACTATATCACGGAGAGTGTGCGATGGAATGCATAATTTGATTCCGCCTTCCTCTTTCCATTATCGGGGGACTAGACGTGAGCTGGGTATCCAACCCTATGTTGTGGATATTCCCAGGATACGCACAAAGCGTTTCGCTTCCACATTTATTAGAATTCCCTACCTGTGGATTTGTTACCCGAACGCTATAACTTGGAGCTTTTCAAGGCGAGAGTGAATAGGCATTACTTAGGTGTGCATGCTACATCGTTGACCTCATCTTCACTTTCCATCAGGTGAGATGGAGGTCAAAGGCGCACTTATTTTTTATAAAAAAAATATATATGTTACGTTCATAGAAATCGAAGTTTGAAATCTGTTCCATAACTATATACTATACTTCTATATTATTATATAGATTTATAGAAATATAGAAATATTATTATTATAGAAACTTTAAAAAATCGTGCGTCATTTGAATTGACAGGCGATAGATGATTATGGGGACCGTGAGGAGTGGCACAGAAATGTGTAGGCCTATACTCAGCAGTGGGTAAAGTCAGGCTGTATATGAGATGATTATGATTATAATTTTGTTGAACAGAATAAACATTCTGAAAAAAAAGTTAAGAAGTGAAATACAATAGAAAAGGAAAGAAAATATTGTTATCGAACAAACGTGAAAAATATTTATAAGTCAAATGGAATAATAAGCACGTTTGTTTGTTGTGCCACTACCCTTTCAACATCATCATAATTTCAGCCAAACGACGTCCACTGCTGGACATAGATCTCACTCAACGGTCGCCACAACGACCCTATCATTTAAAATAGTCTTCTAACAAACGAGTACCTAAACTATAATACATGGAGGGATGTTTGTGTACTTTTATAAGGTGCACCTTACCCAATTTCTGCCGGAAGTAAAAATTATTCGAAATTCAAACGAACAAAATGGCCGCCATTGAAAATTTCAAAGTCTTCTATCACGGAAACTATTAGAGGTAGGTAGCAGATGCAAGAAGGAATGTTATAGAGGGTAACAGTGGTCAACTGCCTGTGTCAAAAGAAAAATGATACTAGCCCGTTGCACTAAGTACCAAGTACCAAGTATGGCGGCCGAAAAAAACTTGCTATATTTTATAAAACAATTGTATTCTCTGTAATGATCTATGTCAATGTACATTGTTGTGTTGCGTAACAAACAAAACAAACAGTTGTGCGCTTATCGTCTTATCTAGTGGATTAACGATGATGACGATAAAAGGTGACTAATCGCTTAAAATGATATGACATATATCATTTTATATTATAGATATTTCAACAATATTATAATAACTTATTATGCTATTCAACCAGACATCGCCTGTCGACGTTATCAGCTATGACCAGAGAGTTCAATTACTGTCAAATAAGTAATACTTGACTAAATTAATGAAGACATACATATATACATATTTGACTGTAATTGTTTCGGACGTATGTCGGATAGAGAACGAGAGTTGACCTAGCTTTGGGCGAGTCGAGTTAATTAACTCGACTAAACTCGAGTTACTCCTACGACGAGTCAACTCGAGTTACTTTTTCATGAACTCGGTTCGGTACTTTTTTTAATTTTTTTTTACGGGGGGAAATCTTTATAGATACCCCTGAGCCCAGGGAGACTCACGGGTTATGTGGGGACTCTCCCTCCATACTGGAGGGCCTACTCCACTAAAACCCCCGCAGGTTTACCTCCCGCCGGTTGAGTCGGCGCCGTGGGGTCGGTGCGCATTCACCACGACGCCGTCCGGCCGCCCTAGCTTGCGCCAGGGCTCCCGCGCCAACGGCAGATCAGTTGTCCTCCGACCCGCCCCCCAGACGAGTGAGGCCGTGCAATGCAGGCTACGGAGTCCCTGTCCAGAGCCCGCTGGCCTCACTAGGGGATCAGGCGAGCAGCGAACTGCCTTCGCCTTCTCCCCGTACGTCTGCGACGAAGCGGGTGCTCGTCCGCCGCGTCCACGCGCACCCGCGCCGCAGCCTCCTTTTGCGACATAACCTCTCCGCAAAAGGAGGCCACCGCCTCCTCCAGGACTCCTCGCTACCGAGCATGGCGGCAACCAAGCTCGGCAGCGAGATTTCCCACTCTATTGTCCCCGTCAGGGTACTGGGTGGGACTGGATCACCCACTCTACGAGGACAGGGCGGATCGCCCCTATAGTACGAGCTCCATAGGGGGGATCCGTCAAGCTCTCTTTCCACCGGTCCTGCATGCACTGCGCCACGACGCGGCGCTCCCGCTCGACCACTCGGTTCGGTACCTGTCCCGCCGCCGCCGCGCAAGAGAGTAGATCCCCAGTTCCCGTCGAGTTGAATATTTCATTCATACAGCGCCCCGGATATTCGTTCTCACTCGGTCGGTTCGGCGACCTTCGAGTACACTCGAGTCGAGGTCGGCAGGCAGATCGTGCCCAACTCTGTGAATCGTCGGTTCGCGTTGCGACTCGCGATTGCTCTGTCAGACACCGAATCTAGTTAACTCTAGATGCGAGTCGAGTTAACTCGAGTTAGCAGTCACGTTCAAAAAAATACAACTCGTCCCATAGTTAAGATGACCCCCAGAGACAGGCAAGCGCCCGGGTTTTAATCAGACGTTTTGTTAGGATATTCTTATCTAGGGGGATGGATAAGGGTGTTGGTGAAATTACAGGCACATGGGACTTGTCAACTTATGTCTCAGGATGACCGGCGCAGTGGCAGTGCCCCTAAGAATCTCTCAGATCTTTGCAACTTCAAGCTCTGAGTGGCACTGCAACTGCTATGGATAGGCGTGTCCCTTACCACCAAGTGCACGACTTGTTCGTCATGTTGTCATCTACTTAACGTTATGTGCAATTCAAGCCACTTAATAACGAAAATAACCCAAATTACAATTTTTGCATATCTTCACAGGCTGCTAGAAACACGTCGCGAAGACCTGATCCTAGTTCTTTTGGAAGAGATACCGAGACCACTTAGGCCAACAACTCTTCACTACCTGATGTTGACAAAGACCTACATAGTCTGGCCAAAGAACGCATCTGAACAAGCGGTATTTTGGAGAAGATTGAAAAAGAGCCTCGTGATGCACAAAATCATGACTACTCAGAATATTTCTTGAGCTTGATGGACAAACTATAGTACTTAGTCGCGTTGGGAGTGCACTTGGAAATCCAAACGTTATCGTATTAGGAGAATCAAACTTTCCTTATACCGCCGCCCTACCTATAGCAAAGAACAATAAGACAAATCGAGCCCTCCTACGTAAAGTATTGTATGTCGAAATTGCCAAGTTTACAGGGCAAGGTTTTAAAGTTTTGAATTCACTGAAATGATATAATTATAAAATAAATTGTGGAATAAATATTAATATAAATAAATATTATAAAGTAAATATTTTTTGAGTTTTGTATTTTTTTACCGCCCGTCATACATACAATAACTTTCATAACATTTGCGACGAAATAAATACAATATAAATATGATTCACAACAACAATTATGGAATTTGCAAATGGCGGGGTTTGTGTTTTTTTTATTAATTCTTCCATAGATCATACAACTCGAAAATTAAAATGTAGTAAAAAGCATACACGCATACAGCCATGAGGGTTTGTAAAAAATTACCTACATTTTTATACAGAAAACAATTAAAATCAATTATAAGAAATTCTTAATAATAAGTATTTAAGTATGTGGATGAACTGCAGTTAAATTTCTATTTAAATAACACTAAGCAAATGTTTTAATTTTCAACTTAAGTAACCTCCTTGCTTGAACTTGAACCTGTCCTATGTAAGGAAGTAAGTCGTGCAACAAATTAAAAAAAAGACTCCCTACCGACTATGGCTGTAATGGAAAGGAAAAGGCCCGAGGGATATTATTTACGAGCAAGTGTGATGATTTAAATTCAATTTTAAAACTTAAATTTAATTAAAATCAAAATTGAATTTAAAACAGGATGTAAACATTTTAAAACAGTCGTTAAAACCAAAAAACGCTCCGCTGTAAAATTTCAAAATGGCGCTCTCGCCCCTTCTACAAAACATGGATGATATTTAGAGGAACGCTAAAAATGATTCAATTATGATGACAACGGTTATATGAATTACTGCTGGCCACATTGCCAGAACGTTAAATCGAAATAAAAAGACGATTGAAGTAATTTTTTTTTTCGAATTAAACTTATTTGTGGCCTGTAGTTCAATGAATATTAGCCCCCTTTTCGTGCGCGATTACCTGTTTGTTTTTTTTTAAACTAAAGTTCTTTAAAATCAAAATGAAAATAATCTTTATTTCATAGGCAAGCATTATTACACTTGAAATCGTCACTTTGGTTAAACTGTACCGCTCATTCGTAAGGCAGATTCCCCTGAGAAGAATGAGCAAGAAACTCTAGGGGTTGCTCTTTGTAAATAACATTTGTACACATTTGCAATATTTTTTTTGCTTTCGAACATCAGAGATGGAGACTACCTCCATGAGCTAAACCTTTAATATTAGGGGTTAAAGTATGAAATTGCCGTTTTATTGCAATAGGTTCTTTGAATTTTCATAGAATCTTCACGGTTTGAGGTTTTCGAATGAAACTTTTTTCAAATGGTTTCTGTGTTTTTTTTTTTTTTTTTTAATTTGAAACATTTGAATATCGACTTTCAATTGTTTTTGTTATTCAATTTAGACAAGAAAGATGGATACTGCGAAAATTCGAGTGATTTTTGAATACGAGTTCCGACGCGGAACTAACGCGGCAGAAACAGCCCGCAATATCAATGCTGCGTTTGGAGAGGGGTCTACTAATGAACGCACCGTGCGATTTTGGTTTAAACGCTTTCGTGATGGAAATTTCGACTTAAAGAACGAGCCACGAGGAAGACCGCCCACACAGGTGAATAACGATGAATTAAGAGAGATAGTGGAAGCCGATCCTAGTCAAACTACCCAGGAATTAGCGGCATGGTTTAACGTTACCTTACCCACAATATTGACTCACTTGCGTCAAATCAATAAAATAAAAAAATACGAAAAATCGGTGCCTCATGATTTGACTGATCTGCAGAAAGAAACGCGTGTTGAAACTTGTGTTGCCTTGTTGAACCGGTACAGAAATGAAGGAATATTGGAGCGAATTGTAACATGTGATGAAAAGTGGATTCTTTATGATAACCGGAAAAGAAAAATGCAATGGCTGACCCCAGGTCAAATGCCACAACAGTGTCCTAAAGCAAAACTTACCAATAAAAAGGTAATGGTAACTGTTTGGTGGTCTCAGCATGGTGTTATTCACTATAGTTTTCTCCGATCTGGTCAAGCAATAACGGCAGATGTCTATTGTGCCGAACTCCGAACCATGTTGACAAAACTAGCAGTAAAACAGCCCCGACTCATGAATCGATCTTCACCATTATTGCTCCACGACAACGCGAGACCTCACACAGCACGAGAAACCATTTTGACCCTTCAGGAACTGCAGTTAGAAACCATTCGTCATCCTCCGTATTCACCAGACCTTGCTCCAACGGACTACCATTTTTTTCGTGATTTGGACAATTATCTACGTGACAAGAAGTTTTCTTCCCAGGAGGCAGTACAAAATGCTTTCACACAGTTTGTGCAGTCTAGATCGTCGGAGTTCTATCGCAAAGGCATTAATAACCTTCCCATTAGATGGCAGCAATGTATAGATAATAATGGCAACTATTTTGATTAAATAAATTTGTTAAAAATTTAAAAAATAAACAATTTAGATTTTCAGTACAAATCGGCAATTTCATACTTTAACCCCTATTATAAAGTTTTTGTTTCACTATAGTTTTAAACCTCGTGAATGGCAAATTTTGTATATCAAACGGAATCTTGTAATAGAAGCGTTTACATTACCCCTTAAATGAATTTGTGACTTTGTGAAGACGGCTATCAAGAACAGCTAGTTTATTTTTATTCCTCGTATTAATGTTATATCTGTCACAATTTTTCATAAATAAATTACTATTCTTCTTAACATAAATTACATTTTCATAACTCCATGAATTTGGCGCGCGATAGCTCGTGTTTGTTTTGTTACAAGGGAAAGAGCGTCCGTGTAAGGCTAATAGCGCAGGATAGACCGCGTGAAACTGGCGCGTGTTGGGGTGCGCGACTGAAGAGCGCAATCGCGCGGTCTTTCCATTTTCCTTTGGTCTTCCTCTTGATTGCTGTATCACGCGCGATAGAGTGTCTGTGTAAAGCCCGTTATTCTCATCGCAATCTTTTTTAGCTCCTCTATATTATATACCCATGAATATGCCTTTATTTGATAGGTAACCAAGTGACAATGAAAATTGTCATATTGATTAAACTCTACTACGTATTCGCAAGGCAGGTTTCTCCCAGAAGAATGATAAGAAATTGTAGTGTTGGTAAGAAAATAAACGTTTAATTTTTAAAAAAGGTGACTGAAAGTCTTAAGTCCTGCGATCAGCAACGTTTTTGTGTTCTTACGGGATATTTTTTCAGTAATTCACAGATTAAAGTATACAGTAGAAATAGTTATTTGTTATGCAAGGCTGTAAAATTGTTGTTTGACGGGGGTGCTTGTGTTGAAACCAGAGCTAGCGAAGGATGCCGCGATTCCAGAGCGTAGTGAAATATTCAAGACACGAGACGCAAAACAACTTTGCTGGCGAGCGAAATACACAACTTTTCACGTTATTATAGCGAGGTAAATGGTAGATGAAAGAGAAACAATTGATCTATAAAACATCAGTTTTTTTTTAAATTACAAGAAAAAAATTATCTTCGGATGCGTTCTGAATTTACACCTCGCTAATTTTTGTTCTCGTTTATACTTTTATTATGTGTTATTAAGGGATTATTGAAATTATTTTAGTTCTTCAACGAATTAAAATAAGTTAATAAACACAATTAGTTATCATTGTCAATTTAATGTCAACAAAGAATAAGAACGAAATATACCAACGGATTTATATTACATAAATAAATAATGTACGACAAGTCGCTTATTTCAACGTGTCATTTTTTTTTTCAGAAGAAAAAGTTGGGTTAGGTCGAATTTTAAAAACCTTTTCCACGCTAGTGTGCAATAAACGCTTTCGCGCGCAGATTTCTAAGGAGAAAGAAAGCCTTTCCGAGCTAATGAAGCGAAAATATTATTATTGCTTATGGTCAATTATAACAAACTAGTGGAGTAATTTCACAAAAAATAATTGAATATCAATTCAATAAAAATTTAATTAATCCAGTGAATAGCGACATCTCTCGCCAGTCCTGGCTAGTAGCTGTAAAGGTACTAACTGGGTGATAAATCTGTCATAGATTTCTCATAGATGGCGCTACGACTAAAAAGTCGTTGAAAGACCAAGTACAAAGACACGACGCAAGCACATAGAAGAATTCGTGAGGTCCGTTGGTTCGTTCCGTGGCTTAGTTGGTATAGCGTCTGGCACGGTATGCAAGAAGACGTCAATATAGTTCTAAAATAATCTCCGTACAGAGTAGGTACCAAGAAAACCGACCTCAGAAGTTCGTGGAATTATATCTATTTGCCAAGTTTTATTGAAATCGGTTACCGGAAAGTGCGCGAAACCGGATTCATCCCCTAGTTTGCCACCCTTACCGGTGGAATATTTTCTTCAAATCTAAATAGGACCAGGAAGTACATACCCTCTTTCCAACAAAAAAAGTATTATCAAAATCGGTTCGCAAATGCCGTATGGAGTTATCGCGTAACATACATAAAAAAAACAATCAGTTTCGCTCGTAAGCCACTAGCGTACGGCCGTGTCTTATCACCAATACTTAATAAATCGCGTAGTAAATTCCAGTGCTTCTCAAGTTTGAAAAAATGAAAAGTTTTCAATGCATCGTTTGTACTGAGAACTTGATGGACGGAGCCAGGTGTACGGTTCATTATCACTGTGGCGGGATCACGGAATTTGGCTATTCAAGACTAGGCGAGAGGAGATCTTCGTGGCATTGCTCTAAGTGTAAACAGGCCGGAATACGCACTCCCTCCCCGAGTACCATACCAGCAAGTCGTCAACCTCCTTCTAATACTAACCAAACTACTACGCCTGGTAGGGACTCTCTCATACTGAAAGAAATAGCACGATTAGCTGAGAACCTTGCGCCTCTTGAAGCTCTATCGCATGAGCTCAAGTCTCTAAGAGAGGAGATAAGCAGTATAAAGTCATCTGTGCTTGAGTTCACTAACACCATAAAGGAGTTGAACGCTAGGATCGGGGGGGTCGAGACACGATTGGCTAAAATAGAGCAGTCAGCGGAGCAAATCTCTGATATTAAGCGGCGGTTGGATGGGCTCGAGAATGACCTAGCTAGTAAGGAACAATGGTCTCGAATGAACAACGTAGAATTAAAAGGTGTAACCCAAACGAGAAATGAAAACTTAGTCCAATTAATTACTATGTTGGTGTATTGTAAAATACAATGTACTTACACTACGCCAACTTTTTATCTTTTTGTCATTTTCTGTTATTTTTGTACACACCCATATTTATTTACAACTATTATGCTCCCTGAATTTTGTGAAAAAAAAAGAAACAAAAATTAGTGAAAAAAAATGAAAAAAAAAAATAAAAAAAATTGGAGGTATCAATACCATAAAATTGGCGTCTTCCCCGACAAATCGCTTCAATCAGCTTAGCAGGCGAAAGTGGGGTGACGCTAGACGAAGCGGGAGGGGTCCACAGATATTTAGGACGAGTTGTGTACTGAACGTTTTTTTTAAAAAGTTTTTTATGAAATAAATCTGAAATTTATGTTTTAAAATAACATGGACGAAAAAAACTACCATTATTAAATGGTAGTTTTTTAAATTCATTTTACTTACACGTAGTTAAGACAACCTCATATTCCAGCGGTTTCGGTTGAGGGGGAGTCACTAAAAGATCCATGTTAAGTACGCCACCGCATATCCTAAAAACAACATAAAAGCAAATATTTAGATATAACGAAAAAAAAAGAAAAATAGATGTGGTATATTTATTGATGTAGATTCTATTCTCATCATAAAATTATATCGCCCTGTTAATACAATGACGTATTAATTAACTCAAAAAGTGTATTTTTTAGGAATTGATGAAAAAGGAATAACTCGGTTCCTTTGAAAGATCATTAAAATTTATGTATGGGTTTAAGTTTATCACAATTTCTTACTTTTCAAATATATTTAAATTAAATAAAAGGGAAAAATCATATCACATTTTTGAGTAAGGACTGTTTTGGCTAGAGCTAGCTCACGTAAGGTTTTTCTCATTTCGAGTAAAGTGATTTTTAGACTGTTTTTTATAATATTCTAAAACAGTTTTATTGACGTGTTGAGAATGAAATTTCACCTTCAGCAATGATATAATCTTGTATTTCACAAATTTTGAGTTACAACATTATTGTAATAGTAGTACGATATGTCAAAAAGTTGCTATTGTCAATTGCACAGACATATATCTGAATAGACACCGCAAGTACCGCAATGAAAATAATTGATTTTAAAATAAATTACGCATATTTTGATTACAAAACTAAATAACTGTGGAAGAAAACGTCCCTGTTCATTTATCTTCTCACAGTTGTGGTTATTTTGCAGTTTCTAATGGCGCAATTAGGCATTTTTCGCGTTTTCGATTGATGCTAAACTACGATAATGGCCGGGCGCGTTCTGAAGCATAGTAGCCGCAACTAAGGGTTTATAGCCTATATTGGGCATGCGAAGTAGTAGTTCTTGGCGATATGGGTCTGGTGTTCTATCGTACAATGGCTAATAACTAACTTACCTATACTTTCGCATGTTGACTTCACCACCTCGGTGTCTGCACATACAACTTCTTAAATATTTCTGGAACGCTTTCTCTGCAATCAAAACATCGCATATTCGGTAAAAAACTCGGCCACGAAAATATCGCTACGTTTGAAGCGTTATTCGCTGAGAGCGTCAATTTTAAAGCGTCAAAATACACCCACTTTGGTAATTCGATCTTCGGTGGTGGGAGGAATACTTCAGTGTTGAGTAAATGTACTGTACCAGTCTCATTATACTTTTCTCTGAGAGAAACCCGAGAACCTAAACGGTACACAGAACGAATCGCTCGTTTTTGCAACACAAATATGGTTTATATAACTACCGCTTTACCTCTCATGAGAATTAGATTAAGACATAGGTATGATTAGGTGCTATTCGTAACCTAAAAATCCCGTGCAGTCATTAAGGACCTAAGAATACTGTCGAATTGATAATTTGTCGAAATGCAGTCTATATTCAACAGACAAACAAACAAAACAAACAAAATGCACTGCTCACCGTTGAGAACACCCAAGTGTGTTCTGGGGTCAGGCAAAGGCGGCGGTTCAGCCAGCTGTAATTGATCCAGTTCATCCTTTTCCTTGTCCCATTTTGCAAATCTAAAAAAAAACGTATCAAGCGTATATCTCAGGTGCTGGCATTATCAAAGGCGTCATCCATGTTTGTAGGATTGTCTTGTACTGCTCTGGCCACACAGAGGCGGCCGCGGAAGCGTTCCGGCGCGAGAATGTTTGTAGTGTACGAGTTTATTTGAATACTGTCACACTGAAACTCGTACATTACAAAGATTCCCGCGCCCGACATTGTGTGGCCTAAGCTTAAGGAGTTACCACATTTATCGACTTGGAATCGCATTAAACCTGTCAGAAAATATCTTGTACTTGGTGAATTTAGTAGAGCTCCTTGTGGAAGAGTTCGTCCAGGGAAGTACTGCCACCTTACTTATTTCTGCCGCCAAGCAGTAATGTAACATTACCGTGTTCCGGTTTTGAAGGGTGAGGGCGCTGGTGATATTACAGGCACATGGGACTTGTCAACTTATGTCTGAGTGTGACGGGCGCGGTGGTAGATCTGGCGATTTAAAGCTCTGGGTGGCACATCAACTGTTATGGACAGGCGTGTAGCTTACCACCAGGCGCACGACTTGTTCGTCCCGTCACTTGAAATTATAAAAAAAAGAATTACTTGTGACATTAAGATTTCTTTGCTTATGAAAATGTTGTAACTCTTAAAAATTTGTTTAATTTCTTGCGCCATTGTTATTTCTATTACCTAATAATAGAACACTTAAAACACATACATAAGACATTCGCTAAAAACTTATATAATTTGAGATTCTTAGGGTGCTTCAGATGAAATAGCATAGTATACTAACCTACTCAATTTACTGTGGAACGTCTGTGTGGAGTCAACCGTGACCATAGGACTTGTAAAGGGCCCGAAACGTTTGGTTTATTTGAAAAAACAAATATACGCGATTGAAATCCGGAAAAATAGTTTTACGACTACGTATTAAGACGTTTTTATAATGCACACTCATGTTATAGTTCTATGCGTTTATAAACTAATTGGATAATATTCCACAATAAAACAAGTTTGGTGTACTACATACACAATAATGTTAAAAACAATCATTCGAACTACTCCGCAACTCCGTCATTTCCATGTTCGCTGCGCCGACACCCCAAACGCGAAAGGCGAAATATAGTTTTTATCACATTTGCTCGTAAATAATATGATTGCATGGTTGCTAACTTGACTATGACGCACCAAATAAAACCCTGGGGCTTTTTTTCCCCATTACAGCCATGGTCGGTATCGAGTTTTTTTTTCTATTTGTAGCACGACATACCTCCTTACATAGATCAGGTTCAAGCAAGGAGGTTACATAAGTTCAAAATTAAAACATTCGCTTAAAACGTTATCTAAACAGAAATTTTATTGCAATTCAGCCACATACTACTTATATACTTATTATTAAAAATTTCTTGATTGATTTTAATTATTTTCTGTATTGAAGTGTAATAGGTGCAGTGCACGTGACCTTTTTGAAATTTCGCGCCCTTTCACGGATTCCCATTATAGGAGCGAGCGAGGCTTGCCTATTTTATTTCGGATTTATTATTAAAAATTTTATAAAAAGAATACTTATTAATCTAAATCTGGCGCATTGACTTGCAAATAAATGGACGACGGGTCTAATACAAAAACTACGAAAAAATGTCCCAAGTCAACCTATTTAAACGTAGTGACATGTAAAGGAATATGAACAAGCTAAAACGTTGAATTGAAATTGTAATGTCATCGCAGTACTGTCTAATTTTGCTTGCTTCGCTGTCAGTCGAACAAACGAAGACTAAAGCGTGAATGACTCTCTGTATACGATTTTAACGCCCTATAAGTTCGGACACTTTTTAGCGCGGACCCGACGTCCATATAATTGTAAGTCAATGATCCGGCGGCATAAAAAAACTTGAGTAAGTTTATCCGTGCACCGCAGAAAGATTTTCTTCATCTTTTCGGAAAGGGTCCGTAAGCTCTTTGAAATTTTGAGAGGGGTCCGTGACTAGAAAAACGTTAAGAAAACTCCATATGGATGTACCTACAGTAGAACAGTAAACATACGGATTAACTTTAATCATGTTCTCCAGCTCTCTAGTTCGTTCTCTGATGCCTTTGTAAAAAGCGTTTCTAATCACGTCTTGTTCCTTCTTCAGTTTCTGCACGTCCTCAAGTTCTTTTACGTTGAAGATGAACAAATCTGAAAAACATTTTAACTAGACGTTAGATTGTATTTTTTAATGGTTTAGGTAGGACGACTCCGTGTTATATCTAGGGCATGCAAAGAACCGTTTGATTTTAAAAACCGATTTTTAGGTTTTTTATTTCCGATTACCCGGTTATTCGGTTATCGGTGTTACCAGAGTTAGACTTGCAAATATGACAAACGAATATAATAATTACTTAATTTGACTGACTGGTTACGTTTTTATTTCTGTAAAAAAAAACTTGTTGATCAAAAAGATGTTATAAGTCTCTAAATTGATTTCTCGCTGAAACTAATTTTATACAATTGAATAGAAACGAACAAGTCGTACGCCTGGTGGTAAGCGACACGCTTGTCCATAGCAGGTGCATGGCCACGCAGAGGTACCACTTACCCTTCAAAATCGGATTTATTATTAATTAGCTGAAATCGTTTTCTAAAATGGACGGTTATTCGGTTTTTTCGGTTAACCTAATAACCTGGTTGCACCCTAGTTACAACAGCGCTCTGTCTTTGTCTCGCTGTTGAATTTACTTCTGTTAAAAATACTCAATTGTTACAAATCGTCGCCGTACTTTCTTAAACTCGTATCTTAACGCACAAAGTTTTTAAAATGCAAAAATGGATTGTATTTAAACAAATTTTGTAGGTTGTTTTTTTTATCATATTTCCTTCATATTCACACACTGGTTTTTACCTATTCTTAAAGTAACGGATCCAAATCAACCCCTTAGTTAGAATAAATAGAAAGTTTTGCCGTCTTCTGAATAATCATTCTTTATACGAAGATACGAATTTGAGAAAGTAAGGTATAAAAATTCGAGATTATTATTTTGGCTGAATGTATTACACATACCTTCATATCTGTTAGGCAAATCGTGCAACAATGGAAAGGACCTGGTCCTTTCGCTCAACAGATCGATTTCGGACCTGGAAGCCCTTACGCTGAGATTCGATCCTTCGATTGTCTTTGGAAGCGTTACTGACACTTGGATAGCTGGAAATGCTAAATCCACGGGTTGCCTGATGAAGAAATTGGTCATATTTATTATGTCTGTAACTTTTTTGGACGATACTGCTATAACAAAATAAATGTCTTCTACTTCCGCGCATATCCTACTACGTTCCTTGTCACAAACAGTTGAACATAATAAAAATGGAAGTAAATTAATTTGCTACTCCGCGAACCCAGTGAAGGTTAATTCGTGTAAAATAGCTGTGCTTGTGTTGAATGTTTTTTTATGCAGTTAATTATCCCACCCTCCCTCCGTATAAAATTAATTAAATAAATAACACAAGCGCAACTATAGTCACAAACCATCATCAAAAATATACCCGACACATGTTTCGCCTCTCTAAGAGGCATCCAAGAGGCAATACTACCCTAGACGAACCCCTAGACGAACTCTTTCACAAGGAGCTCTGGTGCTACTTAAACGTATGTACGGTCGCATAGCAATGTTTATAATAAAGACAATATGTCTGAAGTATCTTTTGCGTGTTGGATAAATTTACAAGGATCCGTTAAATAGACAAATCATTATGATAACATCGTATCTAAGTCATATAAACCCTTAGGATTCATCTTAAGAGCTACTAAAAACTTTAAAAGACCCTCCACCTTTATGAACCTCTTCAACTGTCTAATAAGTTTACTTGAGTACGGCTGTGTTATATGGTCCCCTTATTATGAATTGCACTCCAACCTCATAGAATTAGTATAGAACAAGGCTCTTAAAATTGTCACATTCCGATCGGGACTGGGTCGCACTCTTGCAACTTACCAAGAGAGATTGGTCAAGTTTAAAATTTGTTCACTACGGACCCAACGTAAAATACAGGATATTGTTGTCTTGCATAAGCTCATACACGGTAGCCTTGTTTCTCCTAGTCTGCTATCACACATTATTAACTTTAACATTAAACCTAATCTTCGTCGTCCTAAAACCTTTATGTTAAATGTTTATCGAAATAATACATCCTTTTATAACCCGTGACTAAAATGTGCCGAACCTACAATGATTTACTCATATCAGAATCTGGAGGTTTCCGACATTGATGTTTTCGACAACAATCTTTGTCGAATTCGTAATAATCTCCTCAACTATTTCGTCTCGTATTCTCATTAGTACTGCCAAATTAACATCTATGTTAGTCTTTAGTTGCATTACTTTTAAGTTGTAATCTTCTCTTCCCTCTTTTTTTTTGTAATCCTTATGCAAATATGTTTACAATTAGCATAATAACGCTGTATGTACAAGCATTAGGTACTATATTTATTAACAGACAATGCATATTGAGAACCTTGACGTCATGATAAGAGTCTAAACAACCTCTAAAAGCTTTGGTTGATTCTGTATAACAGCCAAAGTGTTGAATCAATCACTTTCGAAAAAATATATATTTAACGGCGGGTCATCAAAAGGGGCGTTTATCAAGCTCGATTGCTCATCAATTACGAGGAATTTCTTCCAAATAATAACGCAGGCGTGTACACCAATGTGGATTTATTGTGTTGCAAACTAAATCCCTTGAAAATATATTTAGATAGGCGTGATGTCTTTGGATGTCATTACTCCTCGGCAATCGGAAACAGAATGAACTTAGAAAAAGGCGGCCGCTCGGTTAACCTTAGCGATCTGTGAACTTAAAAAAAGAAGCTAAACTGACTTCCGGCCAGAGACAAGCCAGTGTTGCCATTTTAATAAAATAAAAAGTATCGACAATCACGCCATCTTTACAATCGAGTAGAATCGAGTAAGAACTAAAATTAAAAGAAACAAAATGGAACTGTCACTTTGACGTTTTAGGTTTTTAAAAAAAACAGCCTTCGTAAACGTAATGTTGGATGTTCTCCGACATATTGAAATTGAGGACATACACTGATTACTACAGGATGTCAAAATACGATTTCTAAAAATTTTCACGATAGAAAAAACACTAACTTATCTCGGAATTCTACAAGAAAATCGCTGTATTCAATGCGTACTTTACATATACCAATGATTTTTTATATCAACTGAACTAAATAGAACACGTATACGACACACATTTTTCAAATGACATTAATTTCGTTTGTAAAAGAAATAAACTCTAAAATAACGCCAGTGTCCCTGCCGGTCCACCGAAGCAAAATGAACCGTATAAGTACGGGAAAAATTTGATTTCGAGATCCACTCTTAAGGCTTAATATTCCCAAAAATCTTACGGTTCTGGCTCCTGATCAGGAGGCTTCTTCTTTCTGGTGGGCAGTTTGATGGCGACCCAAATATTCAGCTTCAAAGCTTGAAAGGTGCGGTTGTAGTGGGCGATTTTAACGCTGTCAAATTGTAAGTTTTTTTGGAGATCACGTAACACGAAGTATGATGCAAATTCTATTGCTGTGGCCAGTTGTTCGCGGAGCTGAAGACGGATCTGAAATATTTGAGATAAGTTCGCGTCGCTGATTCATGGGAATAATTTATTGCAGGGAATGCGGTTTTAAGTCTTCTAGATATAGGTGGGTAGCCAATCGCGAGAGCTCTAATCTCGTTGTGGAATCGGTTAAACTATACAGCGTTAAACATGAATGGTATACCGCGAGTAGCCGAAAAGATCTTTATTTGGCTCATTAGCTGTAATATAGTCCTTTGCATTGCATTATCAAAGCAAAACTTCAGACAGCATGTTACTTTATAGAGCATTATAGATAATGGATGTTTATAAAGAGAGAGAGAGAGAGAGAGAGAGATTACAATTGTTAAAGCGACATCTCTAATCAGCTGCTGGCAACTGTCACGGTACCTGGCCGAAATGCTTTCATAGACTTCTCACAGATGGCCCTACGGCAAAAAGTCTTAGTTTGCATGGCGGCTCGCACGGCAGCATGGATAGGTATCACGATAATTGTCAAAGAAAATAAATGTTTACATAAATTCGACACTGCCAAGGCAGTGTTTACCTCATTGTAATTAGCAACTTGCTGTTCTGTGTACTGTCTTGCGTTGGCTACAAACACTTCCAGCATTTCAATCATCTGAAAATAAAATATTCGTAGTATTTATTGAAATAAATTCGGAAAAATTGCGTTAGACTTTTTTATGTAAAGAAGGAGACAAACAAGCAGACGAGACACATGATGGGAGATGATCGTTGTCACCCATGGACATTTGCAACATTAGAAGAGCTGCCTATGCGTTGCCAGCCTTTGAGTCATGTCATAGCGCAAAGGATATAGGAGGAAGAATCTTCAGAAGGAAGACATTCCACGTCATTGTAGCAGTAGAGCTCCTTGTGAAAGAGTTCGTCCAGGGAAGTACTGCCACCTTACCTATTTCTGCCGCCAAGCAGTAATGTCAGCATTACTGTGTTCCGGTTTAGAAGGCACAAGGGACTTGTCAACTTATGTCTCAAGGTGATGGGCGCAGTGGCAGTGACCCTCAGATCTTTGCGATTTAAAGCTCTGAGTTACATTGCAACTATTATGGATAGGTGTAAGATATGTAGTGCCAGGACCAGTCGCTGGTCCGCGAGTCTCGTCGTCTAGGGATATACTTAAGGAAATATACGTGAGTTTGGTTCAATCTGTATTGATTTATTGTATTCCTGTATGGGGTGGAGCTGCTAAAACTCGTTTTCTCGAGTTGGAACGTGCGCAACGCAATTTGCTTAAAATAATGTATTTTAAAAAAAGACGATTTGCCACTAGCAGTTTGTATCAACTATCAAATTTAGCCACTGTAAGGAAACTCTACATCACTCAAACTGTACTCAGACAACATAGGTCTCTAAAATATGATCTAAATATTTCGAAGAGGAGAAGGAAAGACATTGTGGCACAATACCTAAAGTAAATACAACATTTGCAAACAGACAATTCAGCAAACGATCGGCCCATTTGTACAATTTAATTAATAAGGAATTAGAAATATACGCCAAAAGTTATAGAGACTGCAAAAAAATTACATCAAAATGGCTACAGTCGAAATCGTATGAGGAAACCGAAGATCTATTAGAACAGTTGCTTTAAAAACACTACTTTCCTAATCTATGGCAACAGGTTAACACACATACACACAGACACACCCCCCCCACACACATACATACATACATACACACACTCACCCTCACTCACTTACTCACTCACAAATACATACATACACACACTCACTCGCACATACATACATACATACACACACTCATACTCACACTCACACACACACACATACACACACACACACACACACACACACACGCACGCACGCACGCACACACACATACTTTTTCATATACAAATGCACACACTTACGTTTTAAGATTCAAATTAAATTAAAAATTAGAAGTTAAGAAAATTGTTTGTTTTGTTTTTGTCGATCTTTGGAAATGTAAAAATTAAACACTACATTAAGTATAAGTTAAAAATGTTAAATATGACACAGGCTTGATAAGCTTAATAGGAGGTACCATCCACTGTTAATGTAAAGTTAATTGTATTACTGAAATAAACATTTATTATTATTATTATTTTATTATTATTTAGGTGTGTCGCTTACCACCAGGCACACGACTGTCAGATTGACAATTTTATGATACTCTGTCAGTCTGTCAGTTAGTGCCTGGGGTGAATGCCGTCGCTCTGGTGCTCAAAGTACAGGGAATTGTGTACTTTAGTCCAGGTAATGGGTGTGGTCGTTTGCGATATTATTATCTCAACACATAGGCGAGATTTATATGTACAAATGGTAACACTTACGGGTAGAATTTCAACACATTTGGTCTCCAACTCGTCGACGTCGTATTTGGCGGTTTCCTTGTAACGGTGCAAATACGTGGCCACCTGAGTCACCACTCTTGGATCCGGAAGACCGTCACACCGGAGGTATTGCTGCCACTGGGTGTTACACATTACTTTATTCATCAAATACTAAGCAATGAAGGTCATTTAATTGTATCGGAAGAAAAGATCTGGACATTAGAAGTCGATCAAAGAAGGATGGCGCCATCCCGTGTGTAACAGTGTTTTTGACGACGTGCATTAAAGGGACCTATCAATACTTGTGATTCATAATGAAAACATCAAAAAAGCTAATTAAGTACAGCCTGTAGAAGCTGGGGTTATAAACTCGATATAAGTTATGTTTATAACATTGACCTGTATTTCGCTTCAGATGTGTCTTCGTAGTAGCAGAAAACAACAACAAATTTTCAATTTGTACCTAAAAATAATAAAGAACTTGCAGAATATTCCTAAATCTGCCAAACATTTAATACAACGTTAACATGTTCTGTCGCAATGAAAATGAATAAAAATTAAATCTGCCCAAATGGCAGAAGTCTGCCACAAATGGTCACACTGTTCTCAATCTCGAAGTGACATTGACATTGGCAAGAGGCCTTTCGTCAAAACGTTCCTTTGCTAACATTCGTATCATTTAAATATTGTCTAAACATTTTTGTCACATTGTGTTTTATTTTTTAGTTTATGTCCTTATTGTTTAATTGATTATTTGACTAGGTATTTTATGGCTTTAATGTTTTATGTGTGTAGTATAAAATAACCAATAGTTTAAGTAGATAAACATTCAATCATGCTTAAAATGAAATGTACGTACAAGAACTTTATGATCGAACGTAATAAATTGCGTTGTGTTCTTGCATCTATTCTAAAATACACTATTTTGCAATTTCTTTATTCACGACTTCTAAAAATATACAAAAATATAATAATAATTACGCATAAACTGAAACGTAATATTATACTAGCAAAGTCCATGAACGGCACGATCGGTCAGCTTTCGCAATACTTCTTTAATAAAATGTTTTTCTTTTTATCCAAATACATAAATAAACGTTCAATATTACTTCCATCTTGCTGTATGCTGGGGCTCTACTCTCGAAGCATGAAATCTCATCACACAGCGACTATTAGCAGCGATGCAAACGAGTGACTGCGACGATACAAACGCGCGAAGGCGCAACATTTTTTTTGCATCGATACGGTCGCTTATGTTGAATCATTATGTATAAAAAATCTGTACAGGTCTATCACATCATTTTATATTGTTAATTGTAAATATAATAAAAGTTAATAAATACATTAAACTAATAATTGTTTAATTGATTTATTTTAATAAAAATGAGTTAATTTAAAAGTCGCGTACGGAATGACTCTCGAAGTCCGTCAATTTCGCGCTTCAAGAGTAGGACCCCGGGTACGGGCGTGTTTCACGTGTTATAGTTAGAAAAACGTTGGTTTGAAATTTGAAATTTTAAGTTTTTAAATTTAATTCATAAAGTTCGTTATAGCATGGAATTCTCAAATCTGTGCAAAAACTTTTGAGTGTCATAAAAGCGTTCCAAGGTTCAGCTTCGTGTAGTACGTATTTCACAGTAACTGTATCAACACTGTCGACATCTTTGCCAATAGCTTGCCAAAGTTTAAGCATTCTGTCAAGTCTCTGGCATCTTAAAACATCTTAAAATATAATATTTTTATGCCTTAGTCACTTTACTATCATTCAATTATGTTTGCTATTTTTTTTAATATGGGTGTAATTTGTGGCTGTCTATGCGTGTGTCCATGGTACCCGCGATACAGGGTTTCCCTAGTGCGGGGCTATGAGTGTGTGCGTTATTATTATTATACCTGACTTAAAACACAAATTCCTATAATTTTTTTTTATCTTTAGAACTTGTATCATTTCTCAAAATGTTAAATAATGTTGTTATACAGGAAATGACCTAATCTTCGCGTTCATTCCTGATAAAGAGGTATTATTATTAGAGGTGTGATTATCATTTAGAGGCTTACCTCGGCTTCCTTTTGCTTTTTGTTGTCGTCGGCAATCTTTTGTTTTTCAAATCCTAAAACAGAAAACCGTTAAAATTATATCTAGAATAGATTTTGCGTAATAATGTTGCACGTTGCAACGTTACAGAAAATGAATTAGTCCATAATGGTCTGACTGGTTCACATAAACACACACATAGACAATCACAAATTAGCCCGGGAATCGAACCTGGGACCTCTGCGTGGCAGTCCGGCCATGGTAGCCTTTCGGCCACGGAGGCAGTTTATGGTTACTAAGTTATGGTTTTTTTATGGTTGTTAAACTGTTGAGCAATTTGCAAATTTTGGGATAAACATGATTGTAATAAGAGTAATATGGCTCCAATTGACAAGCAAAATTTAGCCGATTCTGACAAATATTTTCATACAAAAATGATGTACACATAGTTAGATATGTTATTCTTAAATAATTTGTTTTAGACATTTATTTTAGCCTGTTTTCAGGATTTTAAGTGATCGGATAAAGTACATCCTACCCTGTAATACATTAGTACATTCTTTCGGCCGGGGCCGCACTGGTACGGCGACAGCGCGGTGCGGCGGCGACGCGAGAAAATAGGTGGCCGCATTCCAAAAGCGAGAAGCCAGCGAAACGCCGCTACGTCCCTTACGACAGTGTGGCTGCTCAGGTACATCACCCCACATTTTGTCGTAAATCGCCGTCGCACCGCTTCTTGTCGTACGAAATTCAAGTGTCGTCGCGAGTCGCTAAATAGTTTTATTTAATGCAGACACCGTCATTACTTCGAGACCATTTGAAATTTCTTTGCAATATGAAGAAATAAATTTCGTTTGTCGTTTCTGCAGTGCGGCCACCGACAAATGTTTAAATGTGTTTGTTTCACGAAATCACCGTGGCGTCGCAGTCACCTTAGTAGTGCGGCCGCGGCCTTAGACAACATCCTTAAGTGTATCGGATATTTTTTGCAAGGCCATTATTTAATAGCAAATACTTAAACCACTTGATCTAGTTTAAGACAGTTTATCGCACTTCTTCTCCGGTGATTCGAATCAAAATATCGATTACGTTAGCTATGGTAACGGCTGTATAGTTTTACCTCGTAAATGGCAAATTTTGAATGTCAACCGGAATTTTATTACTGAATTTCTAGCGTTGTGAAGACCACAGAACAATAAATACAGTAGAAGTGGTTAGTTAGCATCGCATGCGTGCCAACATTAGGTCTCAAAAGACCTACTTGAGCTCAGTCCGCAATTTTCGCTTTGTATGGTATAGTTGTGTCATTCTTTCGCGCAAATTTTTTAAAATCATAGAAAGCTGTTTTGGAGTGCATCCGTAGTAGTAATTCATATCATCGGTATGTCTTATTTTAATTTCAAATGATTTATTTTAATTGAAAATTTTCAATTTTCTGTTGATCGAATTGATTTAGATTTTAATCGTTCGTCGTAGTCCAGCTACTGGCTGCAAGATGGCAGCACGTTGAAAACAATTTCAATATAAAATTCAAAAACATAGTAACTTGGAATAAAGGTATTGGACTTTCAACAATATAGAGACTGGGTAAAGTTTCAATTATTTGTTTCATCTTTTTAAATTAGAAACTATGACCAATCATTATCAAGATTTCGTAGTGTTTATCATTTGTCTCTGTGCGGTATCGATAGTAATTGAGGCTTATGTCACTTCTATTGTTTTTTTCTTCCGTGGGAAGACAACTCTGTCAAGAACAGCCAGTTTATTTTTATTCCTCGTATTAATGTTATGCCATGGTCATTAGACGAGGCAATTTATACTCTTTCGAGTTTCGTCAATGTTCCCATGTTCAGTCTGTGGGTAATTATATTATTATTCTTACTCTCAAATAGGACACATGTCTTGTCCAAGATATCCCTCCGGATGTCCTGCTCCTCCAAGTCCTGTGCCATTAGCTCGGCGCGTGCCCGAGCTAAGGCCGCTCTTTTCTCCTTTGCGCCCGCCAGCCTGGCTTGCCTGAACGAAAGAGACAGATGTATGATAAGAGCTTCCTTGTCAATCTTGGGTATTACCATGTGCCAACAACTCAAGACGACTGCTAGTCTCCATACTACAGATTGTAACTACGAAAAAGGTCGAAATCTCGTCTTATGTCTAGATGGCGCTGATCTAACCTGGAAGTAGTTGATATTATTTAAATGGCAGTGGATATCCATAAATTCCTCTTTAATACCAAATATAAGTAGTCTGTTGCTTTTTGCTAAAATTTTCTCCTGATCTTTAGCAAATATGCGTGTCAACAGAAGGCATTGTATGTTACAAATTAATTTAAACGATGATGGCAGATGGCGTTAATCCTTATGAAAATAAAAAAATAGCCAGCAGTTTGCATAAAAATGTATGCAATAAGCGCCATCTAGTTGATTTGTTTGTTATCACTATCACTAGAAATTAGAGAAGTTTTGATAAATTCGACTCATCCGAAGAACAGAGTCCGATGTGATCATACAACGAAAAGAGGATAAATACGTAATATCGTTATTCAAAATAAGACCTATAGATACAAGTGTTTTCAGAATTTTATACAGTACAATACAAACATTCTTTATTGCACACTGGGACAAATACAAAACAATACAAAAAATAAAAAGACAGGTACAACAGGCGGCCTTATTGCTATATAGCAATCTCTTCCAAGCAACCTTCGGATTACAGGAAATTATGAGACAATAATCAATTGAGGGCGCATAAAAATAGTCTAAAACAGAAATAAAAAATAATAGTAAAATAAGTAAATAACATACTTAAACAAATAAAATAAATAAATAACAAAAAAAATACATATGATTGCACAAACCTTTGAAAGTAGGATTATATAGAACATAATAATGACAACACAGAAGATATAACACAGGTAAGAATAGGAGAAAATAATAATAATTAGAGTGTAAGATAATGAGCTTTGAGTAGAGTTTTGAAAGACTCAACAGACTTAGCGCATCTGATCGATTCAGACAGAGAATTCCACAGCTTGATGCTTCTAACCTTGAAGGAGTTGGAATAGAAGTTAGAAGAATGGATAGGGCAGTTTAAAGAAAGAGTGAGAGAAGACCGTAAGGCGCGACTGAGAGTAGTACTATGAAAAACGAAACAATCTTTGAGATAGGGAGGAGAGGTGATTTACGTATTATTTTATTTCAGAAAGTAAAAACGATCACCCGTCAATATGATATCGACTCCCAAGAACAGCGAACGAAATTTACAATGTTCTGAGAATAAGTAGCCTTGCATATGGGTCTTTGTTCTACGGATGAGGTGAATTGCAACTCGTCAATGTAAAACAAATTACTTTATATAATAGCTATTTGGTACAAGTGGCCACATCTGGTGTACCAATAAATACTAAATACCCGACTACGCCATCTTGTATCTCGATTAGCAGTCATATTAAGTCATTTATTGGCCTATGGTATTACCATAGTGTAATACAAGTAGGGCAACTCCCACCCGGTTCAGCGCATCAATATTTACACTTTGTTTGGAGCGTAGGGTTGTCTCATTATTATTTTAGTTGTACTAAGGGTGGAAACTAGTGTTGCAAGGAATAGTATTTCGCTTTCAGGCCGAATATCGAATATTCGGCTAAACTATTCGGCCTGATTAATGATCTTACGAAAATTGGCGCGCAAACTGCATTATAGTAAAGATAGCCATACACACATAGGAAATGAAACTATTTTTCCGGATTTTAAATCGCGTATATTTGTTTTTTCACATAAACCGACGTTTCGGGCTCCTTACAGGTCTCATGGTCACGGTTGACTGATGAATATATATAAATATTAAATTAAACCAGTAATGATGCATAGTTTTGTAAAAAGAAACAAAAATTCAATTTACTTTCTTTTTAATTTAATTTAATTTTTTTCAAATTTTTTTTTAAATTTTGTTTTCAAAAATTTTATTTTCAAATTTATAATTCAAATTTAGACATCTTAACGAAGAAAGTAATTGTTTATTTCATTTTAGTTTGATTAAATTTCAAAAACTTAATTTTATTTTCATTTGCAAATAATAAGCACTAGGTTGATTTTGTTAGCGTTTTTTTTTAAATCATAGGTAGTGTTCATTTATTACCTTTTTTTGATCTCATAGAAGTTACTATTTGTGATAATTTGCTGTATTATTTCCTTATTTCTTCCTCCTTTTTTAAGGTTCGGTATTCGGCTGAATAGCAAAAAATAGGCCGAACAAGCCGAAAACCGAATAGTAATCGAATATTCGTTGCAACTCTAGTCGAAACACAAAACTTCTGAAATCTGCGAGCTCGCACGACGGATCGCAAGTATTTGCGAATGACTCCGTATCGCATTTCTGCGATGTTAATCTTCTTTGTTTTTTTTCCCTATATTTTCTTATCAATAACAACAGTGCAACACTCTTTTTACGATCCATGCAGTCAATCTGTTAGCTGCATAACTGCTAACGGTCGGTTTTGGTGGCAGCTGCGCGGGGCGGGAGTTACAGTTATGTCGCGCTGCACACGTGATAAGTTCAACAAAATGACGATAGGAATGAAACTATTTTTCCGGATTTAAATCGCGTATATTTGTTTTTTCAAACAAACCGACGTTTTGTTTGAAAAAACAAATATACGCGATTTAAATCCGGAAAAATAGTTTCATTCCTATGTATAACAATCGCGAAAACCTAAGAACTCAAAATGACGATATTCAATTTGGTTTAAAAAGTGTCAAATGCCTTGTCTATTAGTTTCAATTATCAATGAAATAGTTTTTTTAATTGAACGTCTCGCATAACAACTATTGATTAATTTGATAGGCATTTTTTTCAATCAACTTGCTATTGAATATCGTCAAAAAAATCTTGTTGAAATTATCTCGTGTGTGACAAAGCTGTTACGTAAACTGTCACTCCTCCCGCACCGCGCAGCTACCTCAGAAGCCGACTCTGTTAAGCGGTAGTACTGTAAATGTTGTACTTACGTATCGATATTTTTATACTAGCATCGCGGATCTCTATTATCCCAATAAAGTCATCCAATTGGTCTAATAAAACTTACATTTCAGCTTCTCTTTCTGCCTTCAAAGCCTCCATCCTTTCAGCCATCATGGCCTCTCGTTCTCTTTTACTCATTTTGAGTCCGTTTTTTCTTTTTTACTTATAAAACAGATATAGGTACGCCGCACTGGACTAAATAATTAATTAATTTTGTTTTTAACAAGTGTTTTGTATTCATAGACACGGTATGTACGGACAGTAGTAACGGGCGGGTACAGGGATAGAAAGCAAGGAAGGATAAATAAAGGTGGACGCATACTTGTGCACGCTGCATATCTGCACCAAACCAAATTTTATAGGAGATGGATTTCACACTTTGTTATTTCAATGGCTACGACTTTCGATTTTTGACAGTAAGCATTAATTTATGTTGTCTACGGACTGATAACGATAGTTTCCCGTAAATCACGTGAATTTAGTTGCCACGACATACACGCGGATTTGGTTTAGCGACTTAATTAACTTGAAAATTGCACTACCCCCGACGATATGCGAAATGACAACTTTTTTGGAGAGAGCTTAATGCTCTGGCCATACAGTTCATGTAACCTCGTACATTACAAAAACTCCCGCGCCTGGAACGCTTCAGCGGCCGCCTCTGTGTGGCCTGAGCATTACAGATTCTACGAACGAAAATAGTTGATGACTGTGTTATTTTTAAATAGGAGAATTATAAAATTTCCAATTCAAATAGTTCGTATTGTTTTGATGACTTACGATAAGAGCACTGTTGTCATATGATCACATGTATAAGTGCCCCAACAACGCGTAATTGTTATTTAGCACAATTGTTATTTACCAATTATTTTTAATTGAGCATCATAAGGCAGCACATGCGTAACATTCACTAACGCGTTGTAAATAACCCGCGTTAGTTGTTGCATAGAATTACGCACGCGTCGCACTGGTGAGTGTTACTTTGCGGCGTGAGTTCACCTTAAGAAAAGGAAAACTAACTTTTCAGCCTCTACTTCAGCTCGCCATTGTTCTATTCTCTCAGCCATCCATTTGTCTTGCTCCTTTTTGTTCATTTTCTTCCAATTTTTTGGCTGTATTAGACAAGCAAGGGTTTAACGAAAACATCAAATAATATTTCAGCTGGTGCATCGCGCATACTGAGGGTAATAAACAAATTTAGTGAAAAATAATTCAAAATTAGAAAAATAGCGTGACAAGAGGATTTTTTGAGCATTGAACACCGAGTCAAGTTCGTATTCTACAGGATATACACTGAGTCTACTTATTATTTGTCAAACTGTTTAACGCCGCTAAAACACGGTGTTTAATTGGCAAGACTGAACAGGAA
>NW_020653855.1:1623298-1665437 GCF_003589595.1 Hyposmocoma kahamanoa
AGTAAATAAAACCTTATTATAAAATAACCACACACAAAACCATGGATTACCAATGGCATAAAATTGAACCGACGAGATCCTTAACAGTTTAAGAAAATAAATACTGTAAATACGCGTTGGAAAAGGAACTTTAAAACTATGATAATGTGTTTCAAATTAAAAAAGTATTTGTTTTAAATACTCGTAAATTTTCATAAATTTTTACAAACTACTAAAATAACGCCTGACACTTTTTATGTTGCAAGCCGGCGTCCACGCGCATTTGCGTGTCGAATTTGACTGAATACATGTTTTGAATAAAATGTTTTTGTACCAAGACGGTAAATTACATTGAACCGTGGTGCATGACTTTCGAATTTTTTTACGGGGACAGGGATGTATTCACATGTGAACTGATTGTAGTTCATTGTTAGGTACGTCACCAATTCGATCCGCTTGTAAATTTATATAGAACCTAACTCAGGTCTTTAAAAGCGAGATAACAAATGTTATAAGTATTATTATACTTCATATTCATGTGTTACGTTGAAGTTTCAAAGAGTTACCTCCAGAGCTTCCACGACGACTATTTTTTGATACACAATCGCAATAAAAACACGTGTTAAGAGTCTATTAGATACTACCTGAAATGGCCTTGGTTGATTACGCATAACAGTGAAAATGTTGAATCAATCAGCGGACCACCCGTGCCGGACTGCGTTGCCACAGTTGGACGGTCAGTTCAATACCGTCCCGCACTAAAAAGTTTGGCAATTCGTTCTTATGCCGAACCATCAAATTGTGGAACCAACTCCCGGCGCATGTATTCCCTCCCCTCTATAACATCGGGTCCTTCAAACGTAGTGTGAAGAAGCATTTGGCCAGACCGGCAAAATGATAGTGACGGAGTGAAGATATTTGTGTTTTCCATCCGTTACTCTCATCTCTGGACTGTATTCGCACTTTCCATCAGGCGCGGTGCAGTCATTTTGCCGAGTCACAATTAAAAAAAAAAAAAAAAAAATCACTTTGGAAAAATATAAAGTAAAATCGAAGATAAATTATACACTAGTAATAATCGGTGTGAAAATTCGATTCCTAAAAATAATCATGATAGAAAAAAACAAAAACTTACCTCGAAATTTTACAAGAATTCCGCTGTATTCATTAGCTACTTTATATATACCATTGATTATTTTATATCAACTGACCTAAATAGAACACGTATATACTATACGATATTGACTTACAAATAAATGGACGACGGGTCTAATACAAAAACCACGAAAAATATGTCCCAAGGCAACATATTTAAACGTATTGACATGTCAAGGAATATGAAAAAGCTAAAACGTTGAATTTAAATTGTAATGTCATCGCAGTACTGTCTAATTTTGCTTGCTTCGCTGTCAGTCGAACAAACGAAGACTAGAGCGTGAATGACGCTCTGTATACGATTTTAACGCTCTATAAGTTCGGGCACTTTTTAGCGCGGACCCGACGTCCATATAATTGTAAGTCAAAATACGATATACATTTTTCAAATGGTTCTAATTTTGCTTGTAAAAAAATACATTCTGAAATAAAACCAGTGTCCCTACCGCTTGACCCAAGCAAAATGAACCGTATTAGTATGGGAAAAATTTGAATATGACCTAAGGTAAGTATAGACTCTTACCGCGTCGAAAACGCGTGCTCATGTGAACGGTAGTAAAGCTAATCATTCGAATGGGCAAATTATTCATTCAAATCGAATCCAAGCTAGCCTCCTTTTACCATCGGACATCCTGACGTACGGCGGAATATCATCCTTACTTGGTCGAAATTACCCTCAGGCGTCAGGAATGGAATTCCCTGCCTACGACTGTGTTTTCGAACTCATACAACCCGGGTATCTCTAAGGTGCGACTGAATAGGCATTTTCTGGGCGAGCTCGTTCCGTCGTAGATCCTATCGACACATCCGTAGAACAAAGATCTATGTGTAAGACTACTTGTTCTCAGGACATAAAACATTTCGTTCGTTCTTCTTCGCTTTGGATGTCAGATCGACCGTTGTTCGATTTTATATTTCCGAAACGAAATAAGATTTATAAATTCTCATACACATAGGCCTTAGTTTGAATAACGAAATTATTCTCGTAACGTACTTATACTCTTTTCGCTATATAATCACATCGGACTCTGTTCTTCGGATAAGTCGCTATCTTTGCTCCAGAGCTAGGTAGTGGAGTAAGTCCGATATGTCAAAAGGGGCTAGGTGATCACGAGTATCGTTGTCTATGGAATCTATGGATTACTAATGATTGAACATTTAGATAAGTCGAATACGAAAATTAGTATTACTAATTTGTCATTCGAATGACAGTATTAGTAATTACTAACGAGTCGAGTCGGCAAACCTATGATCTCAAAGAGCTTGTCAACAAGTTCCCGGCGCGGCGTTAAATGAGTGTCATCTACGGTGATTTACGTACAAAATTCTCCGTTATTCGCTCAAAGTTACGCGATAAATGTCTACCGCTGAGTGTATCGCCGACAGTGCAAGAAACAAGTCTTTTATTTCATTACAACGCTTGTACAATCCCGGCATTTGGTTCCGCAAGACTGCACACGGCGGGCAATCTTATTTTCACCTCTCTGAGCGCGTGCTTAGGTTCCGTTTACCTCATAGAAAGCGCCTGGTGTCGTTAGTTAGGTTTAGTGGGCCAAATACCATAGGTATTTTCGATTTTGTATGAGAGTGATATATCTGTTACGTAGTACCTATTCATTAATCTGTGGCGAAACGCCCGTTGAACGCTCGTCATGTGAACATACTCAATTAAGTATTTAATTAAGTAACTAATTAAGTCTTGAAACAAACTTGTTGTTTATGTAGTTAGTAATAATAATATAATCTTGCGAGGTAGTCAATATTTTAAAAATAACCCAGTATATTTAATTTTTAAACCTGAGTCCGTCTCTGTTCTCAATGAGCGTTATTATTGAAGGAAAACAAGTCGATTTAAAGGCACGAAAACTCGTGTCACCGCATGGAACGAAAATTGGGGACAATACTTTTTGAACTTCATTTTGATGAGATTATAATCAAGACATCATTGTCTCGCGGTCGATTTCCGGCTAAATCAATTTAGGATCGAATTGGAAACCAAATGCTGATAGACTGACCAACGCAGCAGTTTATGGATTCCCATGGAGACTTTCGCTTCCACATTTATATGAACGGCTGTGGAGTGGAACCACTTTTTTATGGACCTCATAAAAAAGCTTTAAGTCTATAGGCTATAGAGTGAGCAAAACTTGGCATTTCTCTACGTGATCGAATCAGAAATGAGGAGGTCCGTAGAAGAACGACAGCTCAAAGGGTTAGCAAGTTGAAGTGGCAGTGTGCCGGGCACATAGGTCGTAGAAGTGATGGCTGTTGGGGCAGAAAGGTTCTAGAATGCAGACCACGAACCGGAAGGCGTTCAGTGGGACGACCACCTAACTAGATGGACGGATGACGTAGTAAGGGCAGCGGGTAACCGATGGAAGCACGCCGCGTCCGATCGACTAGTCTGGAAATCTTTGGGGGAGGGCTATGTTCAGCAGTGGACGTCTTCCGGCTGATATGACAATGTGGAGTGGAATACCCTGCGCAGACTTGTTCCCTGAACGGTATAACTTGGGCCTTTTCAAGGCGAGAGTGAATAGGCATTATTATGGCGTGCATGCTACATTGTCGACATCATCATTACTTTCAACCAGGTGAAATGGTGGTTAAATGCGCACTCATACTTTATTTTTAAAAACTAGTCCTAGATACTGACACTATTACTTACCACAAAAAAAACAAATTATTGATCACACACAAGATCCATAACGGTACATAAATAATTTAAAACTAATATGGACAAAGGAGGCTTTGTCGATAAGAGCGATGTCTGCTGAACAACACATTTGTGACAGAGGAAAACTAAACAGAGTGCGAGACGTAGTGTGTTACCACTTACCATTACCATTATTTTGTCTGTAGGTTTGTCACAGTCTGATTTCCATCGTGAATATTTTTAAAACATATGAGCTATCAGTTACTGTTAGATTTGGAAGTTAAATTTTAATATTGGCAGTTTTGATGTTTCTTTCATTTATTTAACTTAAAAGTGAGTATGTAGTCTGTAGTAGTGTTTTGGAAGTTTAGATTTCAAATTAAGGATTGTTTTTAGAAATATGTGTACGATTTTTACACATCTTCCGGTTTTCAGTGTACACGGCTAGGGGATATTATTCCACGTCTTTGACATGTAAAATATATTTACTATATTATTGTTTTACCTTCTCAAACTCAGGTATTTCTTCCTTTTCCTCCTTTTTCTTTCCTTTCTTTTTGCCTTTTGTAGGCTTTTCTTCTTTCGGTTGTTCCGGTTCTTCTTCCTTGATCTCTTCTAAAAAAGTTAAGAAAAAAAATTACTTAGTACAGTTTAAAGTAAATTATCGAGTTATTTTGATAATTAAAAGTTTGAGACTTTGAAACGTTTGTAGATTTCGGCATTAATATTCGTGATATCCATAAAAAATATTTTTCTCATGATTATATATCACTTGAGTCAAATTTACAAAAATCGAGCCAAATTTACACAAATTGAGGCAAATTTACATTTGGTTAAACTTGTGTAAATGTGGCAAATGGAGCTAATTGCTTGATCCCCAAGTTTGCTGAGTCTGGGACAAGTGTCTGGAACCACATATAAGACAATTTCGCATACTAGGTACGCGAGGGTCTCCTTAATTGGGAAGCACTGCAATATTCGTTAGTTCTTTCAAACTTACAAGGGCTCATAAACCTTTAAATACTCTTAAGAGTAAACCCGAATAAAAAGGTTTAAACTTTTTTTTAACCTTTGCTGTTTATTCTGGAACTTACCTATAGGTAAAGATTCTTCAGAAAACTGGACTTCAACCACTTTGACATCCTCTTCTTCTAATTCCTGAAAAAATGGTAATGGGAAATAATTACTATGTTGTGTATTAAGCATTTTCCAATACATAATGGTTGTCACCATTATGTATTGAAAAATGCTAAATGTTTATATCACTCTAGTTGTACAATTTCTACACTCACATTAGGGTCAACAGTCTTGTTTTTATACAAAAACGTTTTGCATATTTAGTCATTTAGGTATGAATCTTAGAGTTTCATTGGCAACATTACAAATATAATAAGTTTGAGTTTATTACGTTAGCTATTTATACCTATAAATTCTTTGTCACATTTTCTTATACATACGTATGGAAATGTCAGCATTAGCAGTCTTACTTATAAATACTATTTAATAGGAAATGAAACTATTTTTCCGGATTTAAATCGCGTATATAAGTTTTTACAAACAAACCGACGTTTCGGGCCCTTTACAGGCCCCATGGTCACGGTGGACTGAGGTGGTACAGTCTTCAACCAGTTATGTCTAACATTGATTTTGAGACTTCGTGTAAACAAGCCTGCAGTTTGCGAGCATGTCATGGATAAACCTACACATTCAATGAAGTTTGAAAAACCCCAGGCCTTGCAAAAGAAGTCCGTTATCTACCCAGGATGCTGCGAGAGGCCATTGAAATTAAAAAACATCCTAATTTCAACAGGGACTCCGTACCACCAGTTTGGGATCCAGTATTTCCTCTAATGAAAAATCCCAAACAGACATAAGACTGCAGTACTAATTGATATGTTTTAGTTTATTCTAATTTCTATTAATAATTAATAATAAATTGAACTTAAAAATTCATTCGATAAAATAATTTGTAAAACTTAATATAGCGTAAATTGGAATATTTTCTTTGTAAAATTAAAAATAAGATATTTAATTAATAGCTGTTGTAACTATAGTGGAAAAATAGGGTGGTTTGCATCAATGTTAGACATAACTGGTTGAAGACTGTACCACCTCAGTCAACCGTGACCATGGGACCTGTAAAGGGCCCGAAACGTTGGTTTGTTTGAAAAAACAAATATACGCGATTTAAATCCGGAGAAATAGTTTCATTTCCTATGTGTAACAATCGCGAAAACCTAAGAACTCAATACTATTTAACTTTGAATAACGCTTTAAGCAATGTTTAAACGAATTATTACATTATAAATATTGATTGGTGCTAAATGATTGATTAATATGTTTTTTAAATAGTGTCAACTTAAATATCATAGAGACCTTGTTTAACTCGCTAACTTGCAAGATGGCTGGCATTAATCAGCTGTTAGCAGGTTAGAAAATGGCAATGAGTTAAGCAGATTTGTTTTAACTGTTATTGTGAGAAAGGTCTCGTCCCACTCACAAATTTACAATACTTATTTATCGAGACAAACATCGTCCTTAAATCAATTTTTAGATTTTCGCTCCAAATGTCAAATTACAGCCATGTGATAGCATTTTTTTTTCTGCTTTTTTGGCTTTCTGTAGCTATTAATCTCCTACTGTTGCCACGGTAATTATTTTTTCTCATCTTTTTATATAGGTAATAGAAAGTTAAGTAGGTAGTGTTTAAAATCTTAAATAACGCTTAACTAAATAATAATTAAAGGGTTGTTTAGTGGTTTTTTATAAGTAATGATGTTAGTGTTTTAAATGTCATAACTTGTTTGTATAGCAAATATAATGTGACAGCCTAAACTAACAAAAACTTTTCGAGGGCGAAAATGTCAAACGCTATAGTAAGAATTAGGGTTAAATTATGCTCCCTGCGGTACTCTACGATTTAAAATCTTTTAGTATTTTGGAGCTTGAAGGAAGTTGTTAATTGAGATATCGAAAAACAAATTAAAAAGAAAGCAAAATTGTTCCGTCAAATGTAATAAGAATTGTGTTGTATTTACATATTGAAGCACATAAACCAACAGTCGCGCGTTAATATTTCAGTTCAAAAAACCGACCTTTGCACAACACGAATACACTAAAGTATTTGTATGAAAACAAGACTTCATTAAGACTGTTGCAAGTTGTCACACTGTAATTAAAACTATAATTATTGGTCAGTTTGATAATCACGTACATTGTAGCGATACGATTGGCCCATTTGAACTGTTGTGTGTGACGTTGAGACCACGCCATTGGTTACTGAATTTACTACTACATTATTGACTAGGTAAATAAATACCATGGAGAAGAGGAACCAAAAAATGAGTTTGTTTAGTTATAATGACAACTTACTCCCTTCTTCTTCTTTTTCTTCTTTTTAGGCTCTGGGAACAACATAATGAAATCAATAATATCAGAGGAAGAACTTTGTTCAAATTCACTGAAGATCACAAGAACCAATAAAAACTAGTGTTATATTTCTTTGGCTCAATAAGCAGCCACCTCTACGCCCCTATCTATTGTCTTTAGCAAGTTTTCGCGGGTGCAGCTGGTCGGACACAGTCATCGAGTATATAACCAGAAATAGAGACGAAATGTCATTTCATTTGTTTAAAAACTATTCTGCTATATCATTACTGTGACAACTGCGCTCCGATTGGCCAGCCTGAATTCGAAATTTATTACAATAAATACATAATATTTTTGGAATATACGGAGACGTACACACAGGTCAGTTGTTGACCTGTCTTTATTTCAATGCAAATGTGAGTTGATATTTATAAGTGATGTATCACTGATGAGTTACCAGGAATGTGTAGCCCTTATTTCGTCTCTATTACTGGTTATATACTCGATGGACACAGTAGCCATGAGAGCAAGTGTGATATACTTTGTTAGGGGTCCGCAAGCATAATGGTTTTGTGTCGTGTCGATATATACCGCAGTTCAATTAAATTGTTATTCTCTGAACCTTTCCAGTAAAGCTAGTTTCCATTAATATTAGTAGAGTACGGCACCCTTTAAAAGGGTGAACAAAAAGTAAAAGGTGGAAAAGAGTGACCTGACTTGACCTCCTCTTTTATTCATGACATACTAATTGGACAACTTGGGTTCAGTTGGAAAGCGTGTCAGGATGCTTATGTATCCCCCCGAAGGGGTTCCCGCCTTGTCGTGGCGGGGGGGCTCTAGTAGCCGTGGTCGATTTCATCCCACGGTGAAGCTAAGAGGAACCCACGGGGCCGGCCGATGGTGCTAGGCTGGCCCGAGGAGGAGGGCGTTCCGCGCGGGGCTCGTTTGGCCAGCGGGACCGCGCGGATGCGCGAGGAGGAGGGTCGCGGGGGGAGAGACGTGTCGGTGTGTCGTTGCCGCTCGTCCTGTTCTCCGCGACCCTAGCGGGGCTGCACCGCTTTCAATGATGCAGTGGCGGCGGGGCCGCGGGGGAATAGACGTGTCGGTGTGTTGTTGCCGCTCGTCCTATCCTCCGCGGTCGAACGTGGGCGGTTGGCCCGTGGTGGGCGCTCCAAGGGACTCTCTTCGGAGAGTCCGCGCGGAAGCGCGTTAGGTGTTGCGGCGGAGCCTGCCATCAGATCCGCCGCGGGGGCTGGGGGAGCAGCCACTGAACTTCACAGTTGAGTGGATGCTGTCCTGGCCCCCCATGGCCCCTGGGTAGCGGACTCGGGGGAGTTCGTTGCCCAGCATAAAGGGGCCCGGGATGGAAGGCTCGTCTGGTGTTCGGCGAACCTTACATTCGGAGTCGGGGGACCGATGTGTCTCCCTTCTCGAGGAGGGGCTGCGCAGGGCGCGGTCAGTCGCTGGTGGGGGCGCGGACGAATGCAACAGCGTACCCGTACCCCCACCTACAGCGGAGAGGAGGAACACTCCGGGGGTTTAGTGCGGTCGGGCCGCTCCCCTTCAGGGTTCAGCCCAGTCCCACATAACCCCGGCTCTGCCCCCGCGGGGCCGGGGTATCTGTAAGCGGATTCCCCCGGATTTAAAAAAAAAATGCTTATGTATAATGTCCTACAGGATTCTCATGTGGGGTATAGCGGCAGACATTCCAACCATAATTGTATTACAAAAACGAGCGATTGTTCTGTGTACCGTTTAGGTTTAGGTGTAGGTAGGTTCTCGGGCTTCTCTCAGAGAAAAGTTTAAGGAGACTGGTATTACGACTGTGGCATCACAGTACATTTACTTCAAATATTTTAAATGTGCGTAAAAATAGAACATAATTTCAATACGAAAAAAGTCATCCATAATATTAATCTTAGAGCTAAGTCCAAACTCATGGTACCACGATTTCGTTTAACCAAGGTAAACGACTTTTTTATGGCGAACTGTATACATTTCTACAATAAGATTCCAGAGCATATATTAAGATTATAATTTCATAAGTTTAAAAAGTACATTAAAAATATTTTGATTGAAAAGTCATATTACAAAATCGAAGACTACGTGTTAGATAAAGATGTACCCAGATTCCACACAAATTTGATTCAAAGTGTATTCCATAGCTTTTAAGTTTATTTGTAAAGAGCAATCCCTAGAGTTTCTTGCTCGTTCTTCTCAGGGAAGTCAGCGTAGTGAACGAGCAGTAGCTTAAATGTGATGTTTACAAGTGTAAATTAATTTTACCATTTAATCATAATAAATGATTTTGAATTTGACTTTGACCATGGGTGAGTTGGTTTTAGAACAGGCGAAGCTGCACAGCTTTGAACACCGCCGTAAAGTTGCTTGCCTATCGATTTTCTACAGGATATATCACGGCGGGTGTGCGACGGAAGGAAAGGAGGGGAGGGAAGAGAGAGCGACTTTTCAAAACCAGAATGCTGTAATGCTCACATTACAATTTGGGGGCAGAAATGGGTTACAGTATTTTAACACCCCATATGCGCCACACGCCCTGCTCCATAGGTCAAGCCGGTATTGTTCCTAGCTTTACTAATATTTGTTATTTTAAGTTTTTTTTATTTATTGAATGTTACAAATCGAAATGTTACGAAAAGACCAGAGGCACATAGAAAAATTTCTAATGTCTGCTAGTTTATTCCTTAGCTTATTTGGCAGAGCGTCTGGCATGGATCGCTTGAGGGCGCATCGAATCCACCCGGGTACAATAAATTTTTCTTAGTGTTTTGATCTTTTTTATATAATAATTAATCACTAACTTTTACCAATTTTTTTATATCAGTCCGTAGCAGCGTAATTTAAGCGTAAAAAATTAAAGAATATTCTAGATGTTATCCGATATCTTTCTTTGTGGCCGTCGTGTTCCACCATTGCCTTGCACTCTAGGGTAGTGTTACTTAAGTGTGTATGTAATCATAGTACAGCGAATTCAAAGGGTATTACATAAGCGTTTAGGTTTATTTAAAAACATCAGCCCCTACATCTGCTCGTTCTTCTCAGGGAAGTCAGCACAGTGAACGAGCAGCTTAAAAGTACGCTTTCAAGTGTATATCTATGGAGTAAATGATTATTTGACTTTAATAGGGAGCTCTATCTGTTTCACGTACCTGCTTTCATTTAAAGAAATGACAAGAATACCGTAACAACTACATTCTCATTTCCTAAGGGTAGACAATACGTACACTTACCTACATGCTCAAATACACACACTGTTTTAAATTCATAAATTACAACAAGTAAAAAGGGCAATACGTCACAAAACTTAACGATGTATGCAGTGTATTGTCGTTTTCTTTGTTGCTAAGGGAGTAAGAAGTATTGACAAAATATTTCGATATAAAGATTTAGGTCAGGGGGTTGTAAACCCTAAAGCATGACAAAGAACACCTTTCTTAATGTACAAAGCGGCGGCAGATGTTTCTAATGTAAATTGATTACCGAGTTTGTCGGTGAGATTAGCAGTAGCAAAGGAAATAAACTTAATACCGCAAACACGTTGCAGGTTGAGGAACATCTGAATCTTTGCGAATTAAAGCTCTGAGTGGCATTGGAACTGTTATGGACAGGCGTGTCGCTTGCCACCAGGACCACGACGAACACGTCCCGTCATTTAGTATTATTAAAAACAAAAGCTCCGACTGCCCTACGAGGTTATGCAAATGTGTGCTTTCTTGACTTATATCGTACATTATCTAGTTTGTTGTTACTCAATTGATATAAAGATCATTATCCTATGTACAAACAATTTCATTATAAAAATTCGCACCCATTAATTTCCATGGCAATGCAAATTGACCAATACAGTTCTGTTTTTAATAATATTTTATGCAATCATTGCTTATTGAGAGTTTTTAAAGTTGAGCACCGTGTTTAGGTCACGAGACTTTCCCGTGGCCTAAGTAATAGGTGCGAGATTTTAAGGCCTAATTATGTAATGATTGCGTACAATATGTTTTCTACGAGTAAATAAAATAATGAAACAGGATCAATATTGATGTACATATTAAACAAAAGCAAAATTTTTTTTTGTGTAAAGAAATTTGATCCAGAACTAAAAAGAGCGCTTTTATGTTTATGAAATTATAGGACAGATTAAAGTACAAGAGCAGGAAAAATATGTTATGGATAAATAAATGTGATACGAGAGCGTTGCGGCGCGGAAGAACATGTATTCACAAAGGTAGAGAAAGGGATGCTTAGATGGTTCGGACATGTAGAAAGAATGAATGAAAGAAGATTGACGAAACAGATTTATAAGGCGAGTGTGAGCAGGCAAGTTGGCATGGGCCGACTATGGCGAACTTACCGTGATCAAATTGAGGCCATCCTAAAGAAAGGCCAGGTCAACAGTACCCTTAACGTTTGCGTTGATGAGGCGAAAGATGTGTGTCAGGATCGTAGGAAGTAGAAGACTGTTGTGTCTGCATACACCGATGGGAAAAAGGTGTGAAGTATATGTATGTATGGATAAATACCTTCCACAACGGGTAACTCAGGAAGCTCCTCAAAAGAAGCTGAGGTATAGGAGGTATCAGTGAACTGAATTTCTTCACGCTGCTCCTCTTCCTCCACGACAGGCTCAGGTTCAGGTTCTGCAAAGTGTATTGTGATCAAATTGCGCTGGAGCAGTCAAAAGGCATATTAGGGGATGAATACGGTTTATTAAACTTCACCCACTTTCCGTATTTAAATCAACAATCAGTCAACCGTGGCCATGGGACCTGTAAAGGGCTCGAAACGTTGGTTTGTTTGAAAAAACACATATGCGCGATTTAAATCCGGAATAACATTTTCATTTTCTAAGTTATAATTATTGTCTTGTTTCTTTAATGGTACGTAAATTCAACTTTCCGTCATTCTGCCAACAAAGCAAAGTTTTTGCAGGGAAAATAAAATGTTTTTCGTGTTTTTAGAATATAACATCGATAACCCAACAACAAAAATGGTGTTTGTTACATGGTTTTTGTCGGTCGAAGTCCGAAGTTGAACAATTCGAACAATATTCACAGGTACACAACAATGACTTCAAACTTATAACTCTCCTCTTTTTGCGGCGTGGATTAAAAACATCAAATTTATAAGAAGAAACACATACATACCTTGCATGAGTTCATCCTGAAAATAAACAGGAAAACATGTGATTAGATCTGTCTAATTTTTGGGTACTCATTGATCGGTATGAACGCCCTAGTGAAAACCTATGATCTAGCCCTTGAACGCCAATAGCGGGTTTTATTCTGACACTCTCTCGCGCGTGATACAGCAATTAGATTGAGCGCGTGTGTAAAGACGTTGGAAGGAAAAAGGTCTCCATTCCTTGAGAATATATTTTTATGAGTAGCATTAACGCAATAACTAGATACACTTTACACAATGCGGCATGAGTGAGAAAAATACTATAGTAGTATAGAATTTATACATAAAAGTCTAGAATCTAAGAGTTAATAGGGTTAGTACTTTGCACGCGCGCGAGTGTTGTAAAAATTTCATAGCGGTCTTACTAAAACCACCACGAAAATTACTACGTAAGTCTTAATTATTGACTCGTTAAATCAGCAGTTTAATCTTCAAATGAAATGTATAAATAATTTTAGTGCACTACATCGACGTACGTACGAGCCATGGAGCGAGCAATGCTCGGCATTTCTCTACGTGATCGAATCAAAATGAGGAGATCCGTAGAAGAACGAAAGTCACCTACATAGCCCAAAGGATTAGCAAGTTGAAGAGGCAGTGGGCAGAGCACATAGGTCGTAGAACTGACGGCCGTTGGAGCAGAAAGGTTCTCGAATGGAGATCACAAACCGGAAGGCATTCAGTGGTACAGCCTTCTACTAGATAGACGGATTACCAGCATGCTGATTTTGATTCAATTTGGAATCGACCCGATCGGGTAGTCTCGAGATCAGACGAGTTTCTGAGAAGAAGAACCTGATTCCTACTATATCTTTCTAATTTGTGAGTTAAAGCAACTATTGTTCCGATTTGAAATGTCAAAAGTTACCGATCGGCCAGTTGTGAATCGCAATTACGCGTATTGACTCGGAAAAGACGCAGTTTCCGATCGGGAGAGGCAATCAAAATCAAGCTGCTGGCTTAGAATAATAACGCATAGAAACCTAGTCCGCACACGCTAAGTGAGGCAAATTGAAGCGCGCCCAAAGGGCCTACACGTGCGGGCAGGCCTTCAGTGCTCAAGGTCAACTTGCACCGCGAACAGCTCAAGAATTTTAGCTAAAAATGACGAAATGTGCGGCAAATGAGTGTAAAAATACGTCAGACAAACATAAAATAGATACTGACATCACATTCCACAAGGAAGTAACGCGTTTCAACTTGTATTTTTATATAAATATTCACTAAAACCGAAAATTACTACTAAAACTAGCCTACATGAATTTGATTTTTGCCTCACTTGTGACAGTTCCTTTGATATGAAACTATCATTCTATGCGTTATTATTCTAAGGCTGCTAGTAAGGGCGGCGGGTAACCGATGAATGCACGTCGCGTCCGATCGGCTGGCCTGGGAATCTTTGGGGGAGGCCTACGTTCAGCAGTGGACGTCTTCTGACTCATATGATGATGACTACATCGACGTGCCATTGAAGAGCAGACCAAAAAATTGCAATGGCAGTTGAGTAGCTCGATGGTTAACCACACTCTAGCTTTTTGCAGAATATCAAACGTACAAAATCCAGCCATTGATACTATCGACACTTAGCTGAGGTGATTTAAAATTAGCAGACTTGGGAGCCAGGTCATTCGTGATTTACTTATATTACATACCTTTTTCTTTTTGCCTTTTTCTTTCTTCGGCGCCATTTTGTGAACAAAAATATGTATAGAAGAAAGAAACAAAGATTCAACGAATTTTTAATATCACGGCAATGAGTTTTAAAAAATAAATTTGTTTGTTTGGAATAGATAAACAAATCGGCAGTTTGTTGACAAAATTTTGACTGATCATCCACGATTAACTATTATTTTTGTCAAAATTTTAAATTGAGAATTTTACTAACTTTTTTTAATTAGCGACGCGTTCAGTATTTACGATTATATTTCAATCAACTATTTTTTTTTAAATATACAATCGTAGAGACCAGATGTCCACTGCTGAACATAGGTCCGCGACCTATAGCGAAAGTAAAAGATGAGCTCGGTCCACATGTATTTATTAGTTTTTTTTATAACATCCAGAATTTCAAAAACCTTTCCCACGCTAGCGTGAAAAAAACGCATTTGCGCGCAGATTTCTAATGAGAAAGAAAGCCTTTCAGAGCTAGTGAGGTGAAAAGAAAATTATTGTTTTTTTTTTATAATATTAAGTGACGGGCCGAACAAGTTGCAACAGTTGCAGTGCCAGGGTCCAGGGCCTATACACATATATATTATATGTATATGTGTATAGGCATATTACGTGAAGTTGAGTTTTACATGACGATTAATAAGCACGTCCGCTAGTTTCGAGAATTTTGATGGACAGGCGCGCTGCAAATATGCTAATTTTCTTGAAATCATTGGTCATTGTAATTTCTTTGAGACTCTACTGAGAACATATTGCAATTATGAGAATAATTGTTATTCTCATAAAATCTAATGCAATGGCTGTTGAATTTCAATAGAAAGTCAGTGGAAAGGCGTTGATGGCATTCATTCATTAAATTACCACGATGGATGTTGCCCATCGAGTATATAATCAGAACTTCTATTTCTGATGGCAACTCATCAGGCAAATGGGCCTTATATCACTTTTAAATATCAACTCACGTTTGCGCTGAAATCACAAATTACAAAACTGAAATAGTACAGCGCCAACAACTGACCTGTATGTACGTCTCCGTATATTCCAAAAATATTCCGTATTTATTGTAATAAAGATAGATATCTCTAACTATGGGGGCTGTTCCATTCGGTGGTGCGGGAAAAACAGCACAACATCTAATTACAAAACAAACGGAATCATATTTCATCGGTAATTCAATATGTAATTTAATTAAATTTTTATTGAATTGATATTCAAATTATTTTTTTTTTTTTGTGAAATTACTCCACTAGTTTGTTATAATTATTAATACAAAGATCGAACACTCAGAAAAAACACTCAGAAAAATTCCTTCGATCCGGTCGGATTCGAACCGACGTCTTCTTGCATACCGTGCCAGACGCTATACCAACTAAGCCACGGAACGAACCAACGGACCTCACGAATCCTTCTATGTGCTTGCGTCGTGTCTTTGTACTTGGTTTTTCAACGGTTTTTTAGAATTTTTCTGAGTGTTCGATCTTTGTATTAATAATTACAATATGTAATTTTTCAATTTACTTCCATTTTAGCAACGCTCAAGTTAAACTGGTCGATTTGAAGTGAAACACCCGTCAATTGTTTCGAATTCGGGCTGGCCAATCCGAGCGCAGTTGTCACAGTAATGATATGGCAGAATAGTTTTCAAACAAATTAAATGACGTTTTGTCTCTATTTCTGGTTATATACTCGATGATCTTGCCTCACTAATCTGCCGTCCACTATAGTGCGCGCGGAACTAGCTGGCCGCGCCTTAGGTAGGGACAGGGGTGAGGGGGCGGGTTGCTTGCTGCTCGCAACGCACATGAGATTAGACAGTGACGACCAATCTCGAGATATCGTGAACAATAATTGTTCAGTTATTGAAAAGAAAAAATTAAAGCCAATTGAACTTTTACAAGTTTATATTATACCTATCTAATTAATTGCAATGTACAGTCGGCAGCACATCAGGCCGCCACAAACTGTCAGATTTCCTCAATTGATTTTCAACTTAAAGTCCAGGGAATAGAGTATAAAATTGATTGGATAAATTTGACATTTATGTATTGATGGACTTGCTGTTGTCCGTACATTGCAATTAAAAGTAAAATAAACCAAAAACAAATTAAATGAAATTCTTCCGACATATTTGAATCATTTATGAAATTATTATTAATTAATTAGTGTAACTAACACGACTTTGTATTTATAGATATGAAATTACTCTGACATATTATCCTCTGAATCACTTGATTCTGAATTGTCTGAACTTGAGTCAGAATCATCTTGTAAGTTTATAATGAATTCGTCCATCACAGTATCATATCTCATATCATGATTCCAGTATTCTTGTTCGTTTTTTTGTACGTGGTCGTCGCATTTTTGCCATTGTTCGGCAGAAAATTCAGAAAATAGTCTTGTTAGTATTGTAATTTTCTCGTCCAATGTAGCATTAATGTGATCTCTGGCCAGGCAATTTTTTATATTTGCCCACACAAGCTCGATTGGGTTGAGATCTGGATGATATGGAGGTAGTCTTAGAACAGTATGACCTGCACCTTTCAGAAGTTCATCAATCGTGTATATTTTTTCTGATTGGGTCGTATTAATCAAGCCCAAGAGTTCAGCTTTGACCATCGTGGGAGAAAAGGGCACGTTATGATTTTGCAACCAATTCTGCATATTAATTTTCATACAGGACATAGTCGGTTTCTTCTCAACTTGCACACAGTGGTAAGCTGCATTGTCCATAACTATGACTGAGTTAGGTGGAAGTTTAGGTATTAACTTTCGATCAACCCAGTTGTAAAAATTTGTAGAGTTCATGTCTCCATGATAGTCTCCTGTTTTTGAATCTGATTTAAAAATTAGCAGAGCATCGTCAACTAACCCGTTCCGACTACCAGCGTGAACTATTATTAAACGCCTTCCTTTGCCTATATCTGCATAAACACCAGGCTCCGACGAAGATTGCCAACATTTTTGGACATTATGACTTTGGTTAACGTAAGTTTCGTCCAAAAAGAATATATTTCGTTTGTCTTCTCTGAATTTTCTTATGGCCCTCAAATATTTCACTCGCCATTCAACAATGTTTGGTCTCTCTAATAAAAGGGATCTCTTCGATTTACATTTTTTAAATGAACATCCCAGTTTGTGCAAAAGTTCTCTTAAATAAGTTAATCCGCAATCTAAAATATTATCCTCTTTTAACACAGCATTTAGTTTTCGTAGACTTGGATTTGTTTTCTGTACCGTATAAAACTGATTTATTTTTCTTCTTATCACTCCTAAATCAAAATCATCAACTTGTATTTTCTTTTTTATCTCTTTTGGCCTTCGTGGAGAACTAAATTTTGCTTCCCCTGTATTTTGCAAGGATGTTTTACTTTGAGCAATCACTCTCCTTACATTTCGTTCTGATATCCCGGTTGCTTCTGCCACTAATTTATGAATATTCGCATCAGTTTTATATTCTAAACTATTGACATCGGCTTTCCGTTTTTTAAAAAACGTATGCACTTTAAATATTATTTCCTTAGATTGTCTTTTTATCGGCAGACTCATCTTGACATTGCAATCTCTTGTGCGTTTTGTCTAAACTAGCCAGAACTGTCAACGTGTGTTGCCGCCGCGAAGTCCGGCGCCGAACTGAGTATTCTGAGTAATGACATCAAGTGCCCCCGCCTCCCCGTCCCACCGCTCACATACCTAAGGCGCGGCCAGCTAGTTCCGCGCGCACTATAACTAAAATGCGGCTAACTGACAAGTGGTCAAACATCCGTTTTAAATAGTATAACGTAGAGCTCAAAATTCTCTATTTAAAAACAGTTAAAGTTATTTAACGAATCGGGCATATCGGAACTTACCCTAATTATATACATAGTTAAAATATCATTAAACAATATCAATATTCTAAAACTGCGTTATGATCTTTTATGACATCTCAACTCAAAAATTATTTTGTCACATTGCCGCATTTTAGTTAACGTACGGCTGTACGGCGGACAAGCCACGTGACAATTATAAATCGTATTAATTAATATTCGTAACAAAGCGAGCAGGCATACTTTGAAACAGGTGTTTGTCTCTATCTATTACACTTCGTGTGACAGGGACAGGCCATGCTGCGTAAACAAATGCAACGTGTATGACAACTTATGAATCAAATTCATGACACATTGACGTTCTGTATATAGATTGTTTTTATTATTATTTGGTTTTGCTTGCTGCCTGTACGGGGTATAATAGCACCATGTAACATGATTTGTGTTTTTGGGATATCAATCAGTTTTTATATAATATTTCACCACAAAATACTCGACACGACAAAAACATCGAATACTTTAAATAATAAAAGTTGCCACGGAAATTAAATAATGTACCATAGTCGGAGAATGACCGTGTTACGTTGTGTAATTTAATCAAATGAAAAAAAAAATCCTCATAAGGTGTTAAACGGAAAATACCACTTTTCTCGTGAGTATTTATTTATATTTTGGTGGCCCAGCTGATGCACTGTCGGCCCTGGATGAAAAGGTCCCTAGTTTGATTCCTGACAGGACCAGTTTCGGAAACGAGTATGAGTGTGAGAGAGTAGTAGCAGTAGAGCTGAAAGAGTTCGCCCAGGGAAGTACTGCCATCTTACTTATTTCTGCCGCAAACCGGTTTTGAAGAGTAGGGCTTGCTAGTGAAATTACAGGTACATGGGACTTTTCAACTTATGTCTCAGGGTGACAGGCGCAGTGACAGGGCCCCTCAGATCTTTGCGATTTAAAGCTTAGAGTGGCACTGCAACTGTTATGGACAGTCCCATATCTTTCTACATAAGTTTTGTTTATAGTGCCACTCCCTATCAACCTCTTGGTTATGCGGAAAACGCACTGTGACCTGTGCGAGCGAACCCGCAAAGGAACCATCTAAGTCAGGTCCTAATCCCGGATCAGCACGTTTGCACGACTTAACGGCTAATGCCCTAGCCGAGCCACCTCAGGTGCATGTACAGCACCCTCCCTGTTTTCCAGATAGGTATCGGAGGTGTAGGCATGCTCACTTACACCGCTGAGCCGCCGACCCTAAATCGACTATCAAATTTCCTCATTGGTGGCGGAGCTGTAGGGCACGTTCACTTCCCGACGCCGAATGAAAGGCGTCTCTCCAGTTCCCAAATTCCTACGCGAAGGGACCGGAAGATGTCCAGCTCATCCTCTACTAGCTCTCCGGGCTAGTGCCGGAGATGCCAAGTAGCAGTATCGTGCGACAATATCCGGACATAGCTACCGACTTAAAGGGCAACTCACGTGCCCGGCGCGTTACCTCGCCTCAGGCCCTCAACTAGACCAGTACTAAGACGCGCTAACTGCGCGCGGGACGAACGCCCCGGCCACACACCACCGGGGCAGACGAACGTGTCCGTACCTTCAGTTAACCACAAACCCCGGCGAGTCCCATACCCAAGTCCGGGTCCGCCAGAGATGCCCGTGAAGGCGTATAATTGGCGGAGGGCTTGGCCCGGACGCCCGCTGCACCCTGGTCTTGGCGTCGACCCCGTAGTCTCTCCGGAAAACCCTATCTCTCCGGTCGGTAGATAGGGTCATACTAAGTGTTATGGTCAGGCGTGATGCTTACCACCATCCGTATGACTTGTTCATGACGTCACTAGGTATCATAAACCTGTTAATAAAGCTGTCTTTTTGGGAGTGACCTTAGACAGTACACTCCAATGGTTTCCACATATATCTTCCTTGGCCAGCAGCTTAAGCTCTGCTGCATACGCAGTCCGTACAATACGTGAACTTACCAATGTTGCTATTGCTAGACTAGTTTACTTTAGTTACTTTCATAGTATAATGTCCTACGGGATTCTCATGTGGGGTAAGGCGGCAGATATACAAACCATATTTGTGTTGCAAGAACGAGCGATTCGTTCTGTGTACCGTTTAGGTTCTCGGATTTCTCTCAGAGAAAAGTTTAGGGAGACTGGTATCATGACTGTGTCATCACAGTACATTTACTCAAATGTTTTGTATGCCCGTAAAAATATACATAACTTCGTTTAAAAAGTAGATATCCATCATATTAACCTTAGAACCTAAGTCCATACTCATGGTACCACGTTTTCGTTTAACTAAGGCAAACAATTCTTTTACGGGGAACTGTTTACGTTCTTACAATAAGATTCCGGAGCACATATTAACTTTACCATTTCCTAAGTTTAAAACTTACATTAATAACATTTTAATTGGAAAGTCATATTAAAAAATTGTAGACTACGTGTTACGTAAACATGTATGGAAAGACAATGTAAGTCTAGATTTCACACAAATATGATTGAAAATGTATTGTTCTATAGCATTTAAGTTTATTTGAAAAGAGCAATCCCTATATAGTTTCATGCTTGTTCTTCTCAGGGAGGTCAGCCTAGTGAACGAGCAGTAGCTTAAAAAATGACGTTTTCAAGTGTAAAAATTTTAACTATGAAATAAATTATTATTCGACTGTAACTAAAAACAATTATATTGTGTTTTTGTGGCCGGATTGAATTTCGTTGCATCAGGTAATTAGTGTGGTTATTATTGAGAACTTTCAATTTATGAAGTCGGGTAAAAAATGAACATTGTTCATCGAAAAAGAAACAAAAGACAAACTACACGGTTGTAAAACCGATGTCGCGCAGTCAGGGTTTAAAATTGCTGATTAATATTTAAGGCGAAGCTATTACCCATTACTGAATCAATTGTCTTTAATGACAATCATTAAATTATTCTAATGATAATGATGTGTCACAATTGTATTATAATACATTCTTTTTGAATTTATTCCCATCGGTTCAACGGAGTTTTCCTTTCTATTTGGTCGGTTTTTGTATCAACAACTACAGCAATCTATACTCCGTCCTTAGAGGATGGAAAAAAATAAAGACTCCGTCCAATCATTTGTTTAACTTTTGACAGCTCGATTTCTAATAAATAAGTGATGTCCTAACGCGTTTCTGATTCGGTTTTTTTTATAACAATCGATTTTATTTATGAAAAAAAGAACAAGATCTTCTTTTTTGAATCCGCTCACATTCACATCTGCTTGGGGTCTTGATGTTGCGTTTGACAATTTGTGTATTCCAGAATTGATCATTAATGTTAATGTCCTCATTAAGTGATGATTTCCGTTCATATGGAGAAAAATCCAACGATTTATTGTAACAAACAATAAGAATTTATTATTATTTTTTTAATAATGCACACATTGCCTAACTGCCTTCATGGCCGAACGGTTACCAGGTTACGAACGACTGTCACGTAGAGGTCCCAGGTTCGATTCCCGTGCCGGGAGAAATAATTGTATGGCCTACATTTATTTCTCTCGTGAGTTTGGGTGTAATTTATTGTTGTCTATGGCACCCGCGACATAGGGTTTCATATTTATGAGTAATTTAATTTCATTCTAATTTATTAGACAGTTACCAAAATTTATCAACTTGAATAATCTTCGTTACATAATCTGTTAGCTCGATAAATATCGGAGCTAAAGAGCAATACGCTTCACTAAATTAAAAAAATAAAAGAGCCCATGAAGTGTTGCATTTTTGTCTATGGTTGTATGTCAATAATTTTTTTTTTATTTTTTTTTTTATGCATGACAGGCAAATGACTCCACCTGATGTTAAGTGGAAAGTGGTATCCAAACGCGAAGGAACCTAGTGCAGCGATGAAACCCTCACTGCACTAGCCACCTCCACCCTGCCTGCCTACAATAAGCCTCTTCACGCTTCGTTTGAAGGACCCCATATTACGGAACTTCGGAGGCATGCATTTGTCTTTAGTGGGGTAGGCCCTCCAGTCTGGAGGGAGAGTCCCCACATAACCCCTGAGTCTCCCTGGGTTAGACGGAGTATAATGTTATATCTTACATATTCATTTGTAATTGAAATTTTTCGGACGAAAAAGGAGAGAAAAAGAAAATTAATCGTTTATGACGAAGCGTAACTGTGAAAATTATTTGTTATATAAAAACAATGGTATTTGTTGTTAACATTTTAATTAGTTAATTTTACCTATTTATTTTTTCTATGTAAAGCACAAGTTCGATCCTGTATGGAGTACTGCTGCCACCTTTGGGACGGCTCTGCCCAATACCAGTTAGCTGCCTTGGACTCGGTGGAGCGTAAAGCAAAGAGACTTATTAACAATAATCCTCTTGTGGAGTCGAAGCTCCAAAATCTCGATCATCGCAGTAAAGTAGCCTGCTTGTCGGTTTTCTATCGGATACATTTCGGGGAGTGTGCGCAGGAACTTTTCAATTTGGTTCCGCCCTCACCGTTCCTCCTTCGGTCGACGAAGGTCCGGAGCACTCTATTCTTATGTCGTTGATATTCCACCTATTCGCACTAAGCGCTTTGCTTCCTCCTTTCTGATGCGTACGGCAAAGGAATGGAATGCTCTACCGGCATCTGTATTTCCCGAAAAGTACAATTTGGGGCTATTCAAGGCTAGAGTGAATAGGCATTTTTTAGGCAAACGCGTCCCATCGTCGGTCACATCGTCGCTTAACATCAGGTGAGATTGTGGCCAAGCGTGTGTCTATTATATATATATATAAAAAAAATACCTCTGAGATGCCGAATATTTGTATACAAATTTATTTATTTATTTACTTTAAATGATTACAATAAAGGTCAACATCCATTGTTAGGTTAAGAACAGTTGTTCAGAATGCAATGATTACTGCTGGCTACTACACTAGAAAAACCCTGTATAGTGCGAGGTCAGGTGTTACAAAAAGTGTTACAATTTAATATGACTGGGCAAGTAACAACGGTTGGTGATATTACTTGCATAATATGTTTAAACAAGAGGTTTACAAATTTTGCTTCAACAGACACCATTCAGTGCCATTCCGGGGTTTAAATCGCAAAGATCTGAAGGGCACTGCCGTTGCGCTCGTCACCATGAGACATAAGTCGACATGACCCAAGTGCCTGCAATTTCACCAGCACAATTACTCTTCAAAACCGATACCCACATTACCACTTGGCGGCAGAAATAGGTAAGGTAGTAAACTACAGCTTAAACTTTCGTAATAGATGCTCCATGCTCAAATGTGGAATGAATATGGGATCTGTCTGTTCCAATCTATTGTACCAGAAAAGTAAACAAACAGATCATTGACCCGACCATAGACAGTTCAGTGATGGGCAACTGTACTGCCAAATACAAATCGTTTAATGAATTGAATGAATCGATTTGATTAATTGAATCTGTTGGAATAACTGGGTTGTATATAATAAAATGGGTTTTGCGATTTTGCTGCTGATTACTATAAAAAATATGTGATTCAATACTAGGTGATGATATTTCATACATGAGATTAGAAATGTTTTCTTACATAAGATTTACAATTTCCGCAATCAAATTTTAAATTCTCTTTCAAACCCTTACACTTAGATATTCGTTCGATTGCGATTACATTTTCGATTTACTAATTGATTACAAAAACTTTAATTGAATTTACCGAATAAGTTATTTCCGTACAGCTTTAGACTATCAACCATAGACTATTCACAAATCTATATTTGAAAAAATAACCTCACTTTTGAACTAACACTTTTCAACTAGGATTTTAATATGTTATGAATAACAATAACAAAATATGGCTGGAAAAAATGATGAGGTATCAATACCAAATCTTCAAAATATACATACGGGAAAGTTTTAGTTATTCCATTTATTGAGTAATTGCTTTAAAATTTTAACCAAACACTTTTGTTTACCTTTCTGGTATAATGGATTAGAACAGACTTTAGGAATTTCTGGTCATTTCACGAACTAACTTCTTTTCTGAAGCTATAGATACTTGATCCTTATAATGAATTTGTATATGTATTTAACAAAAAAATTGGAATTTTAGTATGGTCTGAATAATATATACAATTATGTAACTAAGTTTTCATGAGAAAATTTGCAAAGGGCATATTGGCACGCAAGCGTACAGTTCTGCTGCTTTGTAAAATTTTTAATCGATGTATAATTACTCGTAATGTCGATGGTTCCAGCCCCACACCTTCGAACTAACTAACTTCAGTAGCAGCCCCATAATTTTCTACATTAGTTTTGTTTATAGTACCCTACCGACCCTCAGGGTATACAAGAAGGGCACTATAACCTGTGCGAGCGAGATAGGGACCCCGTCTCAGTCAGGTCCTAACCCCGGATCAGCACGTTTGCACGTACTTCATCCGGTTCTCTGTAAGGCTAGTCCCTTAGGTGAGCCGCCCCGGATGCACGTACAGCATCTTATTTTCCAGATAGGTGGGTAGGAGCTGTAGGCAACTTTATTTAACTTCATTAGCAGTGGAGCTCCTTGTGAAAGTGTTCGTCCAGGGAAGTAATGCCACCATGCTAACTCATCTATTTCTGACGTCAAGCAGTAATGTGAGCATTACTGCGTTCCGGTTTAGAAGGGTAAGGGTGCTGGTGAAATTACAGGCACATGAGACTTGTCAAGTCATATAAGAATAAGAATAAGAAAAATTTATTGTGTTCGCCGAGACACGTGACGTGAATGAGCTTAAAAACTACAATATTATAACATCTTAAACTTAAAACTATAACAAATGTAATTTGCATACAAATCCAATTTACTTTAGATAATCTGAAACATTGCGTCATCACAATAAACATAATAATAAAAATAAATGTGTGTCGCGACTCACCCAAACGGAACTTGCTCAGCGTCTACGGGCAGGAAATTCTATGTCTCAGGGTGACGGACGCAGTGGCAGTGCCACTCAGATCTTTGCGATTTAAAGTTCTGAGTGGCACTGCATATGGATAGGCGTGTCGCTTACCATTTGGTATTATAAAAAAATAACTGCTCACCAAATAAACTAGTCACTAACTTAAAATCGAGGGTTCAATTTGTTCCACAATCTTTAGCAATCTAACTTTCAGATATTAATGAATTCAGAATCTGAAATTTAAAATACTGTATCTGATTTTTTGTTATGATAAAAACAATGAGGCGAACAAGCCATACGCCTGGTGGTAAGCGACACGCCGTTTCATATATAAGGTCTTATTATTATAAAGTTCTGAGTGGCATTGTATATGTATAGGCGTGTCGTTTACCATTTGGTATTTTATAAAAATACCTGCTCACCAAACTTGTCAGTTAAGTTTCGAAAGAGTTGCATCGAAACGATGTATATTTCGAAATTTCAAGTGCTCGTTACTAGTAAGCAAGACAGGCGTGGTGTAATAGCACCATAGTTAAAAATAGTTAAAAGTTATTAAACAACCGACAAAAATGTTTAATAGAGTCTTCGTTTGATATTAAACAATGGAACTTTACAATGAAAGTGATCCAATACAAAATTTCAACCTTTTGGCAATACGCAAAATAAGATTTGAAGTTGTGACATTTTCATAATATGAAATTTATTACTATTGAAGTACTAAAGTTTGTGCCTTCGCGTTAGTCTTGGAAAATAATGATTTAGCTGCAAAAAGTTATCTTTGATTATTTTAATATTTAACCATTTAAAAATTATGAATTCGAACGATCGAACATTTACAAAAATTCCTGCGATCCAGCCGGATTAGAACCGACGTTTTCTAGCAAACCGTGTCAGACGCTATGCCAACTAAGCCACGGAACGAACCAACGAACGAAGGAATTTTTATAAGTGTTCGTTCTTTGTATTAATAATTATAACAAACTAGAGGAGTTTCTTTACCAAAACCATAATTGAATATCAATTCAACACAAATTTAATTACAATTAATAGCGACATCTCTATCCAGGGCTGGTAGCTGTAAAGTTACCTAACTGGGTGACGAAATACTTTCATAGATTTCTCATAGATGGCGCTACGGCTGAAAAGTCGTTGGAAACCAAATACAAAGATACGACAAACAAGCACATAGAAAAATTCGTGAGGCCCGCTGGTTCGTTTAGTGGCTTAGCTGGCATAGCGTCTGGCACGGTTTGCTAGAAGACGTCGGTTGGAATCCGGCCTAATCGAAGAAATTTTTTCTGAGTATTCGATCTTTGTTTTAATAATTAATAATAATAATAACGCACACACTCAACATAGCCCCGCACTAGGGAAACCCTGTGTCGCGGGTGCCATGGACACACATATAGATAACCACAAATTACACCCAAACTCAACTATTTCTCCCGGCCCGAGAATCGAACCTGGGACCTCTGCGTGGCAGTCCGGCATGGTTTCGGCCACGGAGGCAGTTGAATTATAACAAACTAGTGGAGTAATTTCACAAAAAATAATTGAAAATGAATATGTACCATAACTTCCAAATCCTAAAAGAATAGCGTGTAGCAATCAATTAACAAAGTATCCTTGATCGTAATGCTAATTGTAAATTATTGAACAGATCTTATTAAACGTTACGTGCACCAACGTTGTATCTTGTAAAGGTTAAAGTCAAGATTAATTGATTGCAAATAGTAAACTAGTTTATTTGCTTTGAATTAGCTTTGTAAAGTATTTCAGGAGTCAATTAATTTAAAATCGATGGTTCAATTTATTCCACAATCTTTAGCATTCTGACTTTTAGATATTAATGAATTCAGAATCTGAAATTTAAAATACTGTATCTGACTTTTTTTGTTATGATACAAAATGACGGAGCGTACAAATCAAGTGGCTGGTGGTAAGCGACACGCCGTTTCATATCTAAGGCCTTATTCAGAGTGGCAGCGGACACGGATACGTGTAAATTAGCGATGGGCGAGTCGAGTTATTTAACTCGATTAACTCGAGTCAACTCGAGTTACTCGAGACAACTCGAGTCAAATGGAGTTACTCGAGTCTCCTCCAGTTACTTTTTTATGAACTCGGTGCGGTTTCCGCCGAGTTGAATACTTCATTCATACAGCGCGTCGGCTATCGTTCTCACTCGGTCGGTTCGGCGACTCTCGGAGCACGCTCGAGTCGCGGTAGGCCGGTCGGTGGTACCCAACTCGGTGAATTGTCGGTTCGAGTTCTACTCGCGACTCGCGGTTGCTCTGTCAGCCACCGAATCGAGTGAAAAAAATACAACTAGTGTAAATCAAATGTACGTAGACACTCGTAGCGTTCACATTGGCCGCGTGTGTCGGCGGGTGCTTGCCTCGGGTAGGTCTATTGGCTCGGTCCGCCCGTACCTTTCACAGTGTTTGCGATTTCGACGTGTGGATGTACCAGCTCGTAGCCGCTTCGGCACTGTGAAAGGGAAGACGCCAAGATCCGCTCGCCAGCACTCTGAGTGAGTTGACATAAGTTGATAAGTCCCATGTGCGTGTAATTTCACCAGCTCCCTTACACTTCAAAATTGAGACGCAGTTAAGGTCACACTACGTTTGGCGACAGAAATAGTTAACTTTTTTAGTTATCATTTTATCTCTAGGTGTATAAGCGATATTCGTATGTTTCTCTGATTAGAATCGGACTTAGTGCACAAGCGACATCCGAAGTGGGTCCTAGTTTTGTAAATTTCTATAGATTCGTATTCGGAACAAAGGACACAGTGGCAGCGCCACTTAGATCTTTACTATATAAAGCTCTTAGCGACAGTGCATGTATTATGGACAGGCGTGTCACTTACTACCAGGCGCAAAAATTGTTTGTTTCGTCACTTGGCAATCATAAAAAAGGGATAATGGGAGTGAAGGAGGCGGAAGAGGCTCGTCAGAATCCTAGCAGGTGTTGGTCCATTGCCTGTCTACGGAAGAAAGGCCTGATAAATGTGTATTTATTTCATATCACCGAACTATCGAATTTTCCTCCCGTATTTACTATTCTCTATTAATGTAATGTCTGGACATTACATGGATTTTTACACCAAGAACTAATCTGGTGCGACTTCATAGAATGAGGTTATTTGCAGTACCTATCACACGATGTAGAGTGAGTGAGATGGCCCCTCTGCCCCGAGCACTTAAGTATCTAAATGAGTTGCTTAACTTTGACTCCTCGTTGGACCTTTTTGCATGCTCACAATCAAAATTCATGTTTTCCGCAGGGTGCTATCTAGAGTCCTTGACCGGAGACAGCAGTATTAACTAATAAGTATTACGTGCTAGTTTAAAATGTAATAACAAATGGATTTTATCTATTTTTTCGATATTGTTTATGGTATTGTATTTATAATTTTATCCTTCTTTCATATTTCATTCATTTTTGTAATTTACTTAATACTATTTGTTCATTTAACTTTAAGTCTTACTATTGCGTTTGGGTTGACTGTAAGCAATATGTAATAAATAAATAAATAAATAACCACGACTTTATGACACAAAAGTTAATAAATTACGTAATTATTTAGTGACTAAGACGTAAGAACACAATGAGATATGGTCAAGTATGTAATGCAAATTGAAAAAATAATAATATATACTTTGAAAATTACTCAGGTTAATAAGGAAACGAATAAATCCTATTTACAAGAAAATTGTATATTGACAGGTAAGGTACAAGAACGTAATGCTATAAAATGTAAGTAAAGTAAACAACTGCTAATAAGAAGTGTGTGTGGTTATGAATCTGTGAAGCATATTACGTAGGTCACAGTCGGAGTGCTAAAAAAACCGAAATGAATTCAAACTAGTCTAATAAAAGAAAGAAATTACAATTTAATTTCATTAATTAAGTGATTTATTGAATGACAGGATGCTTCATCACAACAATATTCAATTGTTTTTTGTGAAATTACTCCATTAGTTTGTTATAATTATTAATACAAAAGTCGAACACTTAAATTCCTTTTATCCGGCTGGATTCGAATCAAACGTCATCCAGCAAACCGTGCCAGACGTTATGCCAACTAAACCATGCGGATCTCATGAAACTTTCTATGTGCTTGTTTGTCGGACCTTTGTAGCTGGTTTTTAACGACTTAAGTTGAGTGTTTTATTGAATGGCACGATATTTTACAATCATGATATTCAATTATTTTTTGTGGAATTACTCCACTAGTTTGTTTTAATTATTAATACATTAATGCTAATGCAATCGGTGTTGGAATCAAAGTGGGCGCACCCGGCGTCACGTTGCCCTGGTGGGTTCGGCACGAGGCACTACGTCTGTGTTTTACTTGAAGTTCACGTTTTCTAGAATTCAATGCAGTGTGGCTTATGGTCTTGGTCAACAAGTTGTCTTCAGAGTCGACACATAATAAGCAAGTGTGAAGAAGGACGTAGGCCAAATTATTAGGCTACACGGCTTTATGAAAAGAAGATTATATTATATATAAGAAGACAATAAATGAATTTCTATAAAAAATGTATTTGAGAAAGAGTTCGTCTAGGGTAGTACTGCCACCTTACCTATTTCTGCAGCCAAGCATTAATGTAAGCGATCACAGTCTAGTGGGAACAGTTATATACGACAGTCGTTTAACAGATAGTCCAACAATAAATAAAAGGATATCTCCTGAAAAATTGTCATTTTGCAGATGTAGCCTTATCACACCAAGGGTGCCAATTAATTTCCATTACAATTGCAAGTAGCCGATAGAAATTAACTAAAGCCGTGACGTCTTAGTTACTTTATTTATGTCTTACCTAGACACTAACTTGATATAACCTATAATTAAGCGTTATTGCAAAACACAAGTACTTAATGTCTATTTTATTATATTATCTGTTAATGATATCTTCATTATTTAATGACATTTAATGATCACACATAATTGTTTTAATTCTAAATATTAGTAATAACGCACACTCATAGGGAAACCCCACTCCCCCACCAGGGAAACCCTGTATCGTGGGTGCTATGGGCATATACATACAAACACAAATTACACCCAAACTCACGAGTAGGCCATACAAATATTTCTTTCGGCCCGGAAATCGAATCCTGAGTTGCAGTCCAGCAGTATAATTTTTATTTTTTTTTTATAATAATAGTATGGGATGGGACGAACAAATCGTGCGACTGGTGGTAAGCGACACGCCTGTCCATAGCAGTTGCAGGGACACTCAGAGCTTTAAATCACAAAGATCTGAGGGGCACTGCCACTGCGCCCGACACCCAGAGACATAAGTTGACAACTCCCATGTGTCTGTAATTTCACCAGCACCATTCAAAACCGGAAAGCAGTGATGCTCAATTACTGCTTGGCGCCAGAAATAGGTAAGGTGGCAGTACTTCCCCGGACGAACTCTTTCACTCTTTCATGTGATAAAAGCTTTTGACGTAAGATCTACACGTGACTATATAAGTTTCTGGAACAGGCCACTTACATAAATAATATTTAAAAAGTAATTACATCATTTGAAAACGGAACTCTTTGGCTGTAGAATACAGTTTGTTTCATCTCACTGTCACTTGTTTTTACATTGTGGCGTCATTTTAGAAATTGGTTGTCTACATCACCATGGATTCAACTCGTGAAAATTTTCGTAGTATGATTTTCTACGACTTTAAGCGTAATTTAACAGCTCAGCGGAGGAGTGGCGTAAATGTTTTCAAAATTGGTTCATTCGTATGGAAAAGTGCATTAACGGTAACGGTGAATATTTTGAGAAACAATAAATTCATTTCTGACCATTTGTATTTTTTTTATTCATTCCGGTAGCTTATAGTGCTCCCCACGTATTATACGTAGGGTACATAAATAGCGTATATATTATATACATATATATATATATATATATATTTGTTTTTATTTTCAGATTCACCACCGTTTACAAGTCAGCAATGCAACGCAACACGGGACTAAAGGTTCGAAAACATAATTTCATTTTCAATGTATAACAGTTGCAAAAACCTAAGAACGCTATTTATATGTAATTATTTATAAATTATTAATAGGCAAATATAAAGACATAACTATTTTAATAACAAAACAATGCAGTACAAAGCAATACAATTGAAGACACAACAAAATATTATCGATCGTCTTCCCCTTAACGCCTCATTATTATTGTATCAGTAAAGAATTACAATAGCGGACATTTGAACTTCGAACGTTCATAGAGTCAGTTGTTTTAATTAAAAAGTTTTATTAAGTGTTCTTTTTTAAATTAGTTCTTTTCTAAATTTTAGTTCTTTTTAAGTGTCAAATGTAAGTCTTATTATAATCACACTGTTTTTAAGTTGCACTAAATTGAATAGGTTTATTTTGTCTATAGTTGTGTAACCTATACTGCAATGTGCAAAAAATTGAAAATTTTACCTTGCTACATGTGCACGGAGTCGATTTTTGCTGTTCATATAAGTGACATGTCGTATAGCTTGAGTTTTAGAATAAAACTGCAATTTTGTACAACCTCGGACACTCAATTCGAGCCACCTTGCATTTTTATTCTTAAAAAGTTGAGTACAAAGAATGTTGTCATCATCGTAGAAAAATTATTTCCCTGTTTTACAAATTTAAAATTTTCAACAAGGACATCAAATTATCGATTGCTTTCTAGAATAGTGGCCTATGTCAAAAGCATCTAATTCACTAAGAAGACGCTTCGGCTCGGAAGATGCTGGTCTGCCAACGCAGAGATCCCAGGTTCGATTCCTGGGTCTAGCGATATATTGTCGCTTAAATGCTAAACAGCCGCATGTCTCTTACACTTTAATGATTTGCTTTACATTTTACACTTTTACTTGAGGGATATATATATATATATATATATATATATATATATATATATATAGTTAGGTATATATATTTGCGTGTGATGCACTTTGGTGGAATGACTTATTGGGCTGCGATCACTCACCACATGGTACTGGCAGCCACCAGCAATGTTTGACTTCTCTCGGTCTACAGTATTTATGCTGAGTCAGGGCCATTTCAGCACAAACTGTAGTCATATACTGTAGTCATATCAACTATAGTACATAAAAAATTTATCAGTTCTTATAGTATTTCTTTGTTCTTCTCACAGTATGTGTTTTATATAAATGTTTATAAAATTACTAATGAAAGTTCTATGTGCTTTTATGTTATACTCTGTGATGTGATTGTAAATGTTTTGTTTCTGTTTGTATTTGTGCTGAATAAACGTGTTATCTATCTATCTATCTATGTCAAAAGTTCACTATTTTACACGAGAGGCTGTCAAAGTTTTCGATCTCATTTTGTAATATTTTAACATTGTTTTATTTCCTAAATATCCATGTATTTATAATCAAAAGATGAGTATTTTAACGCTGTATAAAAGTGTACACGCAGATTTACGCTAGCTTTTCATCAAAACCGTAAAACAATACATAAGGCTCTTTAGCATATAAAACAATAGCAATGTCGTGAGAATTACAGATACCTACTACAATATTTGATAAAAATGCCATAAATTATAGTTAAAAAGGTATTTATTAAGCTTACTAAAGTTTTAATAAAAGCTTCATGGAAAGCTTGACAAATAAAAATAGCTTTAAAATTAAAAACATACTTCGGAAACTAAAAATAAGAATTAAGACACGTAGGAAATGAAACTATTTTTCCGAATTTAAATCGCGTGTATTTGTTTTTTCGAACAAACTAACGTTTCGGGCCCTGTTCAGGTCCCATGGTCACGGTTGACCCGTTGATGGGACCTGTGAAGGGCCCGAAACGCTGGTTTGTTTGATGATTTAAATACGGAAAAATAGTTTCTTTTCCTATGTGTAACAATAGCGAAAACCTAAGAACTCGATAAATAAAACACACTTCGAAATACCGACAAAACATAAAAATATAACAAATTAAAAGTATGACGCTCTTTAACCTTAACATTGGTCTAATATAAGGCAGTTTTTAGATCCAAATGTTACTAAAGCATTAGGATCTATCCAGTGTCGATGAACGCTACGTATGTTATTAATAATGTTTAATATTTTCAGCATTTGGTCGTAATGGGATTTCTAGAAGATAGAGATATGAGCGACGTGCCAACAATTCCCGAATATTACAAGGGGAAGACCATTTTCATCACCGGGGGCTCAGGTTAGTGCAGTTTTTTTTTAAATTTTTTTATTAAGGAATAACAATAACCAATTTAAATACGTCTTACAAAGAACATTATTTGTCTTAAATAACTTAGGCCAAAACAGTTATCCATAATGACATAAATTTTGAAGCCTTATAAATATGTTACATATTTTAATAACATATACTTAAGATATAACTAATGATATATTATGTAATATATAATCGATAACATGTATTTAAACTTTAAATTAGTTGCGGAGTCCCTTGCAGAACATTTCTGGGTAGATCTTCTTCGATGGCATATTATATTAATTTAAAGCAATTTTAATGACTCTTGCTTGTAAATAGTGCGATTGCATGGTGGCTAACTTGACTATAATTCCCCAAATAAAACCCTTAGGCCTTTTTTTTCCGTTACAGCCATAGTCGGTACGGAGTTTTTTTTTATTTGTAGCACGATATACTTACACTGGTCAAGTTCAAGTTCAAGTTAGGACGTTCCTTAAGTTCAAAATTAAAACATTCGCTTAAAATGTTGTCTAAACAGATATTTGATTGCAAATCAGGCACATAGTACTTAAATACTTATTATTAAGAATTTCCTCTAATTGATTTTAATTACTTTCTGCATAAAAATTCAGCAAACTGTTTTATCATCCATTATGGCTGTATGCCTGTTTGCTTTTTACAACATTTTAGTACGTGTGTATTATCTATGGAACAATTAGAAAAAAAAAACAAAAACCCCGCCATTTGCCAAATCCATAATTATTGTATGTAAACATTGACTTACAAATAAATGGACGATGGGTCTAATACAAAAACCACGAAAAAAATGTCCCAAGTTAACCTATTTAAACGTAGTGACATGTAAAGGAATATGAAAAAGCTAAAACGTTGAATTTAAATTGTAATGTCATCGCAGCACTGTCTAATTTTGCTTGCTTCGCTGTCTGTCGAACAAACGAAGACTAAAGCGTGAATGACGCTCTGTATACGATTTTAATGCCCTATAAGTTTGGACACTTTTTAGCGCAGACCCGACGTCCATATAATTCAATGTAAGTAAAAAATTCAAAGTATGTAAGTCAATGTATATAAACCATATTTATATTGCATATATTTCCTCGCAAACGTGATGAAAACATTGTATGTATCACGGACGGTAAAAAAATACGAAACTCGAGCTCTCAGCTTCTTTGGTGCTTCTAATAGACCTTCTTCTTGATACACAATCATCGAGTATATAACCAGGAATAGAAACGAAGTAAGGGCTATACATTCCTGGTAACTCGTCAGTGATACATCACTTAATAAACATCAACTCCCGTTTGCACTGACAAATAGAAGCGCCAACAACTGACCTATTTGTACGTCTCCGTATATTCCAAAAATATTCTGTATTTATTGTAAGTAATAAAGATATTATCTCTAACAATGGCGTGCTGTTTCATATGGTAGTGTGGAGAAAAACAGCAAAACATCAAATTACAAAACAAACGGAATCAAATTTCATAATTAAATAATTATAGCAAAGCTCAAGTTAACTGGTCGATTTGAAGTAAAACAGTTGACGACACCCGTCAATTGTTTCGAACTCGGGCTAGCCAATCGGAGCGCAGTTGTTACAGTAATGATAAGGCAGAATAGTTTTCAAACAAATGAAATGACATTATTTCTGGTTGTATACTCGATGTACACAATGTACTATAATAATGTACGTGAAGTTCGTAATTCTCATTGAGCCCGCATGGAAACTACAGCTCTAGCTCTCTCATTGTGAGAAGAGGCCTGTGCCGAGCTGTGCGACTATAGGTATACAGGCTAAGTATTGTACTAATATTACTTATCTCCCAGTGTGGTAGGCAGTGACTGTGGACCTTAGGTGTCTATACTATCTTAAATGGCTTTGATTGATTCCGCTTGATCATTCACTTTGGAAAAAATATACAATAAAATCGAGGATATACACTGATTATAATATGGCGTAAAAACACGATTTCTAAAAATTTTCACGACAGAAAAAATACACAAACTTACGTTAAAATTTTACAAGAAAACCGCTGCATTGAATAGGTATTTTACGTATACCAATGATTTTTTTTATCAACTGAACTAAATAGAAGATGTATATATAATATACTAGTAAGTATTATATATAATATACTAGTAAGTATTATATATACAATAAGGTATAAATTTTTCAAACGGCTTTAACTTCGTTGGTAAAAAAATTAATTCTGAAATAAAGCCAGTGTCCCTGTCGCTGTCGACCTGAGCAAAATGAACCGTATTAGTATGGGAAAAATTTTAATTCCAGCTGAGGCAGTATCAACTCTTAACTTGCTGCAATATCTCTGTCGCTTCTACTCGCAACAGTACTTATATATTATATTAGGCACATCAAATCATATTATGTATTTGTCAAGCAACAAAAATTAGACATGAGGCCAGGACTGATTCATAATATGATAATTACAGACGTGCAGAACATTTGCTATACACTGCACTATATACATTCAATAGCACGACAACTATAATTACACAATGCTTTGAAAAAATTGAAAATTAAAAACATAAGCGAAATAAGCGCACGACTTGTTTGTCCCGTCACTTAATATTATACAAAAAAAGTTGTACTTGTCAGATTAATCAAATACTACAGATTCCTTACAAAATTGTGTATTTCAGCATTTAGTAAAGCGTACTATTGACCTAATAGTTTAGTTCATTTCTCTCAACATAGGAAATGAAACTATTCCGGGTTTAAATCGCGTATATTTGTTTTTTCAAACAAACCAACGTTTCAGGCCCTTTACAGGTTCCAAGGTCACGGTTGACTGAGTTTCTCTCAACATTACAAATTTCATACAAATACAATTACATGTCATTTTATACTACTCTTCGAAAAGTGAGAGTCAGTTTACAAAATAATGAAGAAATAATTATATAACAGTGAGTCATAAGTATACAATAGTGTACATATACAAAATCAACATAATTAATAAAACTAATAAATAATTGAATGAAGCTAACAATGTCAAGTGTATACAAGAACCATCGAGTATATAACCAGAAATAGAGACGAAATGTCATTTAATTTGTTTGAAAACTATTCTGCCATATCATTACTGTGACAACTGCGTTCCGATTGGCTATCCGAATTCGAAACAATTGACGGGTATCGTCAATGGGTGTGGTCAACTGTTTCACTTCAAATCGACCAGTTAATTTGAGCTTTGCTATAATGGACGATAATTGCAAAATTACATATTTAATATTTAATTACCGATGAAATGTGATTTCGTTTGTTTTGTAATTAGATGTTTAGCTGTTTTTCCCACACTGCCGAATATAACAGCACGGCATTGTCTGAGATATTATCTTTATTGCAATATATACAGAATATTTTTTGGAATATACGGAGACGTACGCACTGTTCAGTAGTTGGCCTGTCTACATTTCAGTGCAAACGGGCGTTGATATTGTGTGTTACCAGGAATATTTGGCCCTTATTTCGTCTCTATTTCTGGTTATATACTCGATGACAAGGACTCTTAATAACTAATAAATGTATATTACAGTATAATAATACGGTGAATGTCAAATTCATTAGTAAATATAGTATAATAATTTTATTATTCATCAAGTACTTTGAGTGTACTCTGTTACTGAGTAAAGGGACTTTTCCAATAAAAAGTTCTTCAGTCTGCACATATTATTAGTACTGTTCGTCCCATCACTAAATATCATAAAAAAATCTTATATAGACAACCGCTCGATCTGCTGACGACTAATCTAGAATAGCATAGTAATCTAATAATACTATAACAATCAAATACGGCTGACCAAGTCGATGACACATCCTTACGTAGGTACGTACCCTCGTAACAACTGCCTAGTATCACTAATGCGTAATTAATGGTAAGAAAAGTAAACAAGCATATCAGAAAAGTGCTACTCGGGTTGTATACGGTACTTGTAATAAAAGTACTTAGTCTGCGATGCATTCTATTAAGGGCTTCTGAAGGGAGTCACACAACAGGTTTTATTATTTTTTATTTAGAATTTAAAAAAGGGGTACAATTTTTTTTAACTAAACATAGTCTTACAAAACTGTGTAATCGTGCAGTTTGACTGAAACAAGTCTCGATTGAGTAAAAAGTTACAAACTGACACTCATTGTAGTTAAAAATACTTAAATAAAATAATTACTACCTATTCAATAAAAATTTGTGCATATATATATGTATATATATATATAATTCAAAACGAGTTACATAAAATCATCATAAATTAATGTAATTATAATATAACGCACACACTCATAGCCCACACTAGGGAAACCCTGTGCCATGGACACATACATAGACGATCACAAATAACATCCAAACTCACTAGAGAAATAAATGTAGGCCATACAAATGTTACTCCCGGCCGGGGAATCGAACCCGGGATCACTGCGTGGCAGACCAATATGGTAACCGTTCGGCCACGGAGGCTGTTGATGAATTAAAAAAATACTTGTTCAAGAAGCATTTTATAAACATCATTATTTAGTAATTGATAAATGAGTTTTGATTGATTCATATTAATTTGTGTGTCACATGTTTAGGAACCTAGGATCTGTGCCTAGGCATGTGGCAAGCAAATAAGGATAACAGTTCGTCCACGAAAGTACTGCAACCTTACCTATTTCGACCGCCCAGCAGTAATGTGAGCATTACGTCGCTCTGGTTTGGAAATGTAAGGGTGCTGGTGAAGTTACAGGCACATGTGACTTGTCAACTTGTCTCAGGGTGACGGGCATAGTGGCAGAGAGCTTTGCGATTTACAGGTCTGATATGAAAAAAGAATATGAATATGAAATACGAAGTAGTTCTTTTAAATATAAGTTCTCGCTTGGAGGGTTCGTTCAGTGTTCGAGGAAGGACAAAACGAACTAAAAAAACTAGAAGACGAACCAGTTCGGAGATTGGGTCACTCACTTTAAAGATCTAGCCGGCACTAGCCTAGAGCAAAAGTGTCGTGTCGTGGCGTAATATATATGACGTATTTAATTTTGTTGTTTATGTTTATTATATTTTTTTTTCGTCAATTTACTTTATACATTGTTTCTATCTCTGTAAACATATTTGTCTGTGGAAACTATTCATTAGCCATTAGTTTGTCAGGCTTGTGTCACACTTACTATTATGTTCTTATTATTTAGCTGTAAGCTTTCCAAAAATAATAAAAATAAAAAATAATTAAGTAATCATTAATTTCTCTTAACTTAAAAAAAGGAGGAGGTTATACATTCAGCTGTATATATGTTTTCCGATTTCTCCGTCAATTGTGGATCGATTTAGAAATTTTGCTGCCTCTGTGACCGAACGGTTATCATGCCAGACTGCCACGCAGAGGTCCCACGTTCGATTCCGATTCCCGGGCCGGGGGAAATATTTGTGCGGCCTACATTTATTTCTCTCGCGAGTTTGGTTGTAACTTGTGGTTGTCTATGTGTGTGTCCATGGCACCCGCGACACAGGGTTTCCTTAATGCGGGGCTATGTCGAGTGTGCGTTATTAAAAAAAAAAATTTTTTGTTTGAAAAGGGGCACTCTCGAGGTGGAAATCTCATGGAAATCGAGGAAAATCTTCCAATTTTATAGGCATGTCAGTGTTCTCACCAATTTCTCCATCAAATTGTGGACCGTTTACAAAATTCTTTTTTTGTTTGAAAATATACCCCCGAGGTGGTCCCTGATGCCGACGGTGCTGTTCCGGGTTATTTCGGCTATCACTAATTATTGATTATTTTCTGCAAATAAAAATCGACTTTTCATTTGACACAATCATTGACTTACAATTATATGGACGTCGGGTCCGCGCTAAAAAGTGTCCGCACTTGTAAGGCGCTAAAATCGTATACAGAGCGCGACACTCCGCTTCAGTCTTCATTTGTTCTACGGACAGCGCGATACTGCGATGACATAACAATTTAAATTTCGAATAGGTTGACTTGGGACATTTTTTTCGTGGTTTTTGTATTAGACCCGTCGTCCATTTATTTGTAAGTCAATGGACACAATACATGTAATCAACAAATCATCGTCATCAAGACAACCAGAAAAAAGTACAAAAATGTACAAAGGAGTCCGTAACAGTCCCATTGTCACCAAAAAGTCAGCGCCCTGGAAATCGAAAAAAGCCGATAAACAACTTTAGAGTAGATAAAGATAAAAATTGTATAAACTTAACAAGATGAGTACTCAATTATATATGTGTATTGTTTCATGATGCAACTGTATTAACTCTGTAACCTTGTAGTAAGGTCGTAGCATACTTATTACTGGTTAGACGAGTTAACTACATTACGAGAAGTTAGTCATCTTTATTACTAAAGTACTGTAATGTGCACCACATTTGAATTAACTATTTTTTTTTAAAAAAGCGAACTTTACTAGATCACTAAATTATTAAGTTATTTGTACAAATTTTTGAATTGGCTACTAAATTAATGAATTTGCTACTAATTTTATGAATTAGTTAGTAAATTTATGAATTTGCTACTAAAATGTATCAATTAGTACTAAATTTATGAATTTTGCTACTAAAATTATTAATTAGTAATTTTTTTTTAACAAAATCAATAAATACTTTTTCAATATATATACGTATATACTATCATGCCTGTCTTCTACTGAAGTAAGCAGAGACCATGAACCTCCAATAAAAATAACAATTACAATCTCCTCCAACCTCCAATCTAAAACACGAACTAATAACATATATGGTTTTTTATTGATAATATCTACCATTAAGTTCGAGAATGAATTTTTTAGATAAGCCAATGGAAACTGAGTTATCATTAATGGTGAATAAACAGCGAGTTGAAACCTGAATTTAAAAAAAATAACAGGTCATTTAAATACCACTACCGTGTTGGGCGTCATGGATAGCAACTCTCTTCTTAGAGTGTAACCACACGCGGCGACAAACGCAACCATTGAGATTATTGTGTTTGTGAAACATGCGATTGCATCGCTACACTTGCGATTTATACGCGATTGCATTGATGCAAACACACGATAGAATTGATGCAGACGCGCAGCAAAAAATGCGGTTGGTCTGGGAGTATCAGATTTGTTATACATTTAAGTAATAAAATAAATAAAATAAAAAATAAAAAATAAATATCATTTATTTCGGACATTGTAGTTCATACAAGTTAGTAAGTTAGTAACATGACACCTTATAACTATATTAGTATTAGGGTTAGTACACAATCACAAAAATAATACCTAATAATTAGTTAAAAATATAACAAATATAACAAACAGGACGAACCCAGCCACCCAGATGGTTCACTGACTCACACGTAGAACATGCAAGTCAGTGAACCTCCGGAACACAGCTGCATCTATCAGCTGTCGGCTATCATCTTCAGGATCTCGTTGTTGCTACCCCTCACCCTTCTTACTAACGAAGTGGACATTTTGCGCATGATGGCATAGAAATCATCCATGCCAGCACCCATGCCAGATGCGCTACAGAAACGGGGAAGCTTCAACAAGGCCATGTATGCTCTAAAGAGTGTGATCTATGAGTCAACATATTGCCTCGAAACGACAACGCTCTGCGCTCCCTCTCTATGTTTCTCTCATCCTTTAGGTCCTCTATCACAATATGACCCAAGTACCTAAACTGTGCAACACGCGTCAAAGGTACCCCATTTAAAAGTATTGGTGGTTATGTACCTGGCTGGCTGGTTCTTTAATTTTACCCTTAAACAGCAAGAACTCACTCTTTTTTTCGTTGTACTTTAAGCCGTGTTGCACAGCATAGGATTCACAATGACATATAAGTCGTCTTATACCATTGATTGAAGGATTGGTTAAGGAAAGAAGAATTGATTAAGCACTGAAACTGCACACATGTGGATTCCAGAGGGTTGGTATTGTGTAATGCATTGACTTACAAATAAATGGACGACGGGTCTAATACAAAAACCACGAAAAAAATGTCCCAAGTAACCTATTTAAACGTAGTGACATGTAAAGGAATGTGAAAAAGCTAAAACGTTGAATTTAAATTGTAATGTCATCGCAGTACTGTCTAATTTTGCTTGCTTCGCTGTCAGTCGAACAAACGAAGACTAAAGCATGAATGATGCTCTGTATACGATTTTAACGCCCTATAAGTTCGGACACATTTTAGCGCGGACCTGCGTCCATATAATTGTAAGTCAATGGTGTAATGTTATTGTTTTCTCTCTCTGACAACCTATTTTACTAACATATAAGCTTTCTGTAACAGACATGATATGGACACAGTCTGAAATATATTTTTGTAACACATTATTAAAATTTCGTCGTCATCCATGTCGAGCGAACACACACTTCCGGCTTCCAAAAGAACATACAAGCGACTGCAGTGCATCAAACGATTCTGTCGTGCAAACGACAAGGAGGTTGTCGTGAAACGATAATTGTCGTCACGATCTAGTGAGAACAGCTAGTCACGACAGTCGTTCAACGATAAAAAATCGTCCACGACAGATAGTCGTGATATGGGAATAGGCTAGACACGACAGTCGTCCAACGATAATAAAACGAGACGACATAGTGGGAACGCGCCCTTAGAGGAAACTGGACGAGAGTCAGCGGGTCGTTTACGTAAATGGATTGATTGTGTAATTGAGTGGCAGTGCCCCTCAGGTCTTTGTGATTTAAAGCTCTGTGTGGTACTGCAACTGTTATGGACAGGCATGTCACTTACCACCAGGTGCGCGGCCGGTTCGTCCCGTCGCTTAGTATTATTAAAAAAAAGTAACTTAGAAATCAAAGACTCCTTGCCGCCACTGGGATTCGAAACGTCGACTTCTAAGCTACCTTCTATACAACTGATGTCATAATACGTAATCTAATAGTCTCATTCTCAATAAAGACGCGGACGAGTAGCCGGAAACAGACAAGTCACTTAATTGCTATGCGTAACCGATGAACGTGACGATCATATTACGCTTACGGAAAATTAAATAGATATTTACTATAAGTGCCGTTTTGAGTTGCATTTGTGACGCATTAACACTGACACGGAAGAACACTGGCTATCATGACGCAGATTGCCGTACTATTTGAATTTGCGTATGATATCTTGTAATTTTTTTTAAACCTCTCGATTTTGAAGTCCAATTTGAAGGCAAAAAACATAGTATAAACACGGACCGAGAA
>NW_020653855.1:1685437-1749305 GCF_003589595.1 Hyposmocoma kahamanoa
TTGTTCTATTTCTTCTTCTAGATTCGATGACCCTCTACCGTTCGCTGCGAAGCTGAACCTCAGAGGCACAAGAGAAGTCATCGAACTCTCCAAAGATATTAGAGATTTGTCTGTAAGTTTGGTTTCATGAAATTTTATTATATTCTACTAGGGAAATCCTAAGACATTAGAATAATAATGTAACCTTGATCTTATGCTTCGACTAGGACAGTCCACAGACTTTTCAACTCTGAATGGGCTCATTAAATTGTTCCCAAAGTCTCAACGAGTAATTGGATGACAGATGTACCAGGGTTCTTTTACAATTTTACTTAACATCGGATTGCGCAAATATCTTCTAATACGGTCCTAGTCTGCAACATGTTTATATTTATTATTAAGTATAAGTTTATTTAGGTATATTTATATATACATATATTATCAATATTTATTAAGTATTTGATAAATTCTAATGTAAGTTTTTTACATATTTTTCGATTTTTTTTTACACAATTCATTTGTCTTTGTAAATTGGCTCACTACGTCTCCTGTTTCGATTAGCTTTGAAAGGCTGTCTGGAAGAAATCGCTTTTAGCGATAAGACTATCTAGACTAGACTAGAAGTTATCTGTTCTTGTTTTTGTGTGTGAGCAATAAAGTGTATATCTATCTATCTAAAATTTTTAATTAATTAGTAAATCAATATTTGGACTGACAATTGGTAAAACCCGTTGTGTAAACGCCGATACTGTTATCTAGTTATCCGGTAGCTCAAAAGGCGTGATATTTCTTTCAATTATAAATATTTGTCTGTTTCAGGTTCTAGTCCACATCTCAACGTCATACTCAAATACGAACCGCGAGACTATAGAGGAAATTATGTACCCCCCACATGCGGACTGGCGTGACACGCTCGAGATATGTGACAAGATAGACGATCATGACCTAAAAGTACTTACTCCCAAGTAAGTGGATCTCGGTGGCTAAGTGACGCCACTAGTCTCGAGAAAGAAATAGATTGGAATCGAAATGCCCGTAAACAATTTAATAAAATGCACATTTCTAAATCGGATCGGTGGTCGGAGTATTCTCGGTAGTGTGGCATCAGACGGTTCGAGTCTGAGATAGTAGCAGTTGAGCGCTTTGTGAAGAGTTCTAGCAGCGAAGTACTGCCACCTTACCTATTTCCGCCGCCAAGCACTAATGTAAGCATTAGTGCGTTCCGGTTTTGAAGTGTAAAGGTGCTGGTGAAATTTCTGGCATATGGGACATTTCAACTTATATCTCAGGGTGATGGACGCAGAGCCAGTGCACCTCTTTGCGATTTGAAGCTCTGAGTGGCACTGCTGTTATGGACAGGCGTGTCGTTTACCATCAGGCGCACGACTTTTCGTTCCATCACTTAGCAAGTAGATAACAAAATAAACATCGCATAAATTAGCCTTGTCTTCATTTTTAATGTTTTTTTACAAGTATAAAAGTTACTTGTGCTTTAGCTACCTCCATAGGTACTTGTTACTAAAAATAATCAGATTAAAGAATGATTGCAAAAAACAGATTACATAGTTTAACAAATCTTTGCAAACTACAATTTTTCGTTCTAGGACAACCACTCACGGCGATACAGGAATTGTTAAAAAGAAACCTCTGTTTTTCAGATATCTAGGCGAGCTTCCAAACACGTATACATTCACAAAGCAACTTGCCGAACACGTCGTATATGAACAAGCAGGAAAGCTGCCCGCTTGCATCATCAGGCCGTCAATTGTTATTGCCAGCGCGAGCGAGCCCATGCCAGGTTGGATTGAAAACTTCAACGGGCCTGTAGGCATACTTGTTGCTTGCGGGAAAGGTAAATGTTGCCAAATAATCACTTCCAAAACTAACAGAATGCTTAGCACGAGTACGAAATCTGTCAGTTTGACGTCACGTAAGTAATCTTTACAGACGTGAAGGTCGGTAGAAAGGGGACATGTTTCTCTATTCTTGCGGGTTTGTTTATTTGTGTTCATAAAGGGTTTGTTGCAATCGTAACACTGTCCAATATGCAGGTTTTCTGGAGATACTTGTTTACTCTTCAAGTTGGGGATCTAAAGTGACCTACCCTGCTTATTAATAAACACTCCGTAACGCAGGCGGATGCTTGTTATTAAACTTGGAAACCTTGCTAATGAATCAATTCAAATCCCTTGAGAAATCCCCAAAACAGAACCAAATTTAGAAATATTCGTCTCCTCCTGTAGGCCACTGAGCTAGTGAAGGGTAACACTAGGTTGTTTAGTTAATTTTAGAGTTATTATTGAATACACTTCGTGAGACGTCATGCTGGTCAACCGGACGCTAGTTTCAATCAATCAACTGGCATGGCGGAAGATGGAGTATGACAATGATTGCCTTCAGATTATGTTTGATTATTTCAGGCATAATGCGTAGTATTTATTCGGACTCAGAACTCATAGCGGACTATATGCCAGTTGATATTTCTATCAAAAGCATCATTGCTACCGCTTGGATCAGAGGAACGAAGAAGTAAGTATATCATAAAGGGTTACTTTACTACCAATCGCCTTTAGCCTTAAAACCTTTGATAGTCAACGTCCTCAGCATATCAGCTACGAAAAGACGCCCATTGTAATGGTTCGGGTTGAATTACTAAATTAAGCAACAAATATTGATAATTTCATGATATCTGTCATCATCATCAACCCATTTATAAGTTCCACTGCCGGATACGGGTCTCCTCTTAGGCGATCAATGTGGGTTTGGGACTTCACACGTTTTCCGAGGGTTGTAAACCTTCTTTGATGTGCAGGTGTCACCACGACGTTTTGCTTCACCTAAAAGCTGATGGTAAAATTTTAATTCTATTTCGCAACTCAGAGGTACCAGTTCGAATTCGCACCCACGGCCTCTGCTAGAGAGGCAATAATTCAAACCATTAGGCTGCTCAAGCTAGGCGGGGTTGGCACAACCTGTATTCCATACTCACACATTTCTTACCCATGTCATCTTTCACACAATCCATCCATCCATCCATCTTTTCTTTGGCCTTCCTCTCCCCTTATGTCCTTCCAAATAATATCTCGTAACCAATAATATCTGTCGCAAGAAATTTATAATTCTCATAATATTTGTCATGGAGTAATTTTCTTGCATGTGGTCCACGGTCAAGTTCCGTAACATTATTCTTCTATTTTCTAATGATCAAATATTGATGACCTACATATAACAAATGACCTATTCCCAATTTCAGGTTAGAACCAACCGACGACGTACCAATCTACAACTGCTGTGCGAGCAATCTGAACAACATAACGATGGGCGAACTTGTTGAAGTCGGGAGACAAATCTCGGAGTCCTATCCCTTGAACGATATGTTGTGGAGTGTAGGTGGATCAATCACTAGCTCCAAGACTTATCATTATGCTAAGGTAGGCATAATTATTTTTGATTGACTACTTTACTATATGTCTTTGCCAAAGTGATCGATTCAACACTTTCACTGTTACGCGAAATCAACCAAAGCTACCATTTGAGGTTGCATCGGTTCACATACACATTGTTTCATAATATAGTTCGTATTATTTTTATAAGTTTCATGTGATAATAAGTATTTCTGACATAGTGATTACATGTTTAGTATACCAATAGTACGAATTGAAGAAAACCATATTCATGTAATTAAATTTGTAGTGAATTGATATTCAATTTTTTTTTGTTTACTCCAATAGTACTTATTCTTAAATATTTCGTTTTGGACTTTTATTTTAATTTCCGGATATTATATGATCGTGTAACGAATTAGCACTAAAATTAAATTAAATGTTAAATTAAAAATTACTCCACTAGTTTATAATAATTATTAATACAAAGTTCACAAACACTCAGAAAAAATTCCTTCGATACGGCCGGATTTTAATCGATACCTTATAGCAAACCCTGTCAGACGCTGTGCCAACTAAGCCACGAAACGAACCAGCGGATCTCACGAATTTTTGTGTGCTTACTATCAGATCTTTGTATTTGGTTTTCAACGACTCTTTAGCCGTAGCGCTTTCTATGAGAAATCTATGAAAGTATTTCGTCACCCAGTTAGGTAACTTTACAGCTTCCAGCCCTGGCCAGAGATGTGGCTATTAACGTAATGAAATTTAATGAAATCACTCCACTACTAGTTTGATATAATTATTAATACAAAGATCCCATATTCATGTATTTAATGTAAGTTTACGTTTCAGGTTTTGCTTTTTCATTTACTGCCTGCCATATTTGTCGACACAATTCTGTGGTTGCTTGGAAGAAAACCGATGTAAGTACAACATTCTTAAAACAAATGATTACAGGTATTGGTTGTAGTTGTGGTTTATTTTTCGAAATATCAAGAAAAGACGTTTTATGTTATGTATACAGGCTTGTGTAATAATACAAGCCCATGCACATATATTAATAGTAATTCCTCCAAGGCCATCCCGGCCCAACTGCAGTACAGCAAATAATACAATGCTACCGTGTCAAACCAAAACACTGTAATATCAAAAACAGCATTTTGAGAAGAAGCTGCGTAAAAGATTTTTTAGTTTTTTATAATTTTTGCCGTTATAACATAAAAAATTGCATTTAACTTACGTTTTACATTAGATATTAAAGAAATCTATCTAGTCATTAAAATTTTGCTTTGGACAGTAAGCTATTTCTATTGAAAACGAATAAATTTCTTTTCCCTCGTTAACAAACGAAACTTGTCATGAAATTACTAAATAGAAATAGAAATAGAAATAGAAACCATTTATTGTAACGCCACATTATAAAAAAAACACAAAAACAAAGACTAATACTTATAACTAAGACAGAAATAACACAAAGAACAGCGTAAAAACATTTCAACAACAAGTTGCATAATACTATACTGACATGTGTGCGGCTGTGGCGTGTACAAAAGGATCCCATTCAGCTAAAGTCACAACCAAGGCTAGGTTGTGACGCTGGTTTTCAATGGGCCCTAGCCTAAATACTGTATTGAACCTTGCAGTGTTTTGGTTCGACACGATAGAATGTCGTTTAATTAAAAGATGGTGATTAATGAAGATGAGGATGGCGAAAGCTGCCCTAATAACGACGAAGAGCTGTTCATGGACTTTGCTAGTATAATTTTGCGTTTTAGTTTATGCCTAGTTATCAATATATTTTTGTATATTTTTAGAAGTTGTAAATAAAGAAATTGTAAAACATCGTATTTTAGAATAAATGCAAGAACACAACGCAATTGATTCATGTCGACCGTAGATTAGGTACCGTTCTTGTACGTGCATTTCATTTTAAGCATGATTGAATGTTTTCCTACCTGAAGCATTGGTTATTTTATAGTACACACATAAAACATTAAAGCTGTGAAATAATCAATTAAACAGTATTGACATAAAGCAAAAAATAAAGCACAATGCATTGACTTACAATTGTAAGTCAATGGCACAATGTGACAAAAATATTTAGACAACATTTAAATCAGAGATAATGAAAGTTGCAAAGGAACGATTTGACAAGAGACATCTTGCCAATGTCAATGTCATGTTGATATTGAGAACAGTATGACCATTTGTGGCAGATTTCTGCCATTTGGGCATATTTAATTTTTATTCATTTTCTTTGACATGATAAGTTATATTAAATGTGACAGAGTTTGGCAGATTTGGTAATATTCGGGAAGTTCTTTATTATTTTTGGGTACAAACTGAAAATTTGTTGTTTTTTGCAACTACGAACAAACATCTGAAGCGAAATACGGGACAATGTTATAAACATAACCTATATCAACTTTATAACCCCGGCTTCTACAGGCTGTACTCAATTGCCTTTTTTGGTGCTTTGATAATGAATAACAAGTATTGATAGGTCTCTTTAATGCACGTCGTCAAAAACACTGCTTCATAAAAGACACGGGAAGTTGCCATCCTTCATTGAGCTGCATTAAAGACAGACCCCCGCGTTGGTTTAATTCGGCAGTAGGAAGCTGTAGTTTACGCTATAGGCAATTAAGTAACACATATTTTATAACTTTCAGGCTGATAAAAATACAACGACGCATCTACATAGCAAACTTAGCCCTACAGTACTATGTAACGAAGCAATGGACGTTTGAAAACAAGAACTTCATACATTTAAGGTCTAAAATAAAGGAAGAAGACAAGAAAGATTTTTATTATGACATTGAAAATATTGATAAATATCAATATTTTATAAATAGCTGCATTGGAGGGCGGAGGTACTTGTTAAAGGAAGCAGACGAGGATTTGCCGAAAGCCAAAGCGCATAGATACAGGTAAGATTGAAGTAACAGATTTTAGTATAATTCATTAATACAAAGACCCGACATGACCTCCGACGACGCTATACCGCAGTGACGGTCTGTCAACTAAGCCACAGGTTAAGATAGCAGGTCGACGAAATTCTTGTATGTGTCTGTTACATTCTAAGACTATGTTTTTCCATCCTCTAAGGTTACATTACATATCTTTGTATTATTTTGTTCGGGTTTCGCGTCGTAAGCGAGACCTTGTGAGAGATTTATGAACCTTCTCACTCAGCCGTTATATTTACAGCTACCACAGCCTGACGTTGATGTCGCTTTACTATGTTATACATATAATTCCACTGGTTTGTTATAATTATATAAAAATTCTGTTAAAAGTATGTGAAGATATCACGGCGATAAAAACATCGCGAAATTCAATAAAAATCAATAATAACAAATTTTATTGTTTTAAAGGTGAATTCACCAACTACGACGGCTGATAGCAACTGCGTCAAACGCTTTCGCAAAGTCTACAAAAATTTAAAGCCAATCATTGTCGAAGTTCTATTACTATCCGTTAAGCTTAACAGTAGATTCTGTTACGAAATGAATGATACGCCTATCCTCCTAACACTCTAAAAATCAATAACCAGCAGTTAATTAATTCCGTTTTGTTTAGATTTCGAATTGTTTATGAGTTGTAATATGAATAAAATAAGAACAGGCGCCGAAAATTTGACACAGACCCGACGTTGACAAGCTCGGCGTATATATGCCACTGGGCAATTTAAAAGTTTTGGGATAACTATGAATTTAATAACTATAGGGTTTCGTTTGAAAACGAATACGTCAAGAGAGATATCTTCATATAAAAGTTATTTGCAAAGTTAGCTATTTTATTCTTAAATAATTTTAAACGTTTTACACTTTTATTTTAGCACCAATTAGCACATTCTCTAGACAATATTTTTAGGTGTATCGTATATTTTATAAAAGACCGGTATTTAATAGTAAATACCTAAACCATTTGGTCTAGTAAAACATTTTTTCCCGCTTCTCCTCAGGTGACTCGTCATACGATCATTAAGGAACCTGTGATGGCAAAAATCTGAATCAATCAAATGAATTCTAGCCATATACTATTTAGTTCCCATAGTAACATGTTGTTTTTTGTTACAGGTTATTGATATTGGAAAATATACTGAAATGCTTATTCTATGGCTACATGTTCTGGTGGCTGTTTAACACAAATTTTGTACAAAACTTATTTAACTTTAATACGATTGAATCCTAAGTGTTTGTTAAGTGTATTTTGTTATAAATAGTCCTGGGTTCCTTAAAAATAAAGTTTTTTTTTAACTACTCTCAGTTTTTTTATATAATCTACCTAAAATTCATTTCATGGGTTAAAAATTACATACGAAATAGTCAAATTTATCTAAAAATCCGTACTAAGCTTCGTCAATAGCTACTGAACACTTTTTATTCATTTTTGTCATATTTCCTTTTTTACAACAATACTATAATTACTTAATAATCAATCTATCTACATTTGTAGTTTTTTTATACACTTACAGCATAACAATTCTTCTCCAAACCTATTATCTGTAATTTCAATAAAATATTATAATTGGTGTGGTGCTGATCGGTTTGAAGTTTTACTTTACCACAATTAAATATTGATACTTGAATATTTATAATATCTAATTACTTATTTTTGGTGTCGGTGCCAGCCATGGCAATTTTACAAACTTGTTATACAGCATTTGAATCCATTAAGTATTTCTTTATTTTTCTTTCCTTGGTTTTCCCCTTTATACTGGGATTTATAAGATTTCCAAAAATCCCTCCCCGTATCCTGCCCAGCACAAAACTTCCTATTATACTGGCAGTATTACCTCGCAATACGGCAATGGACACTTGCTGAACCAACCACGACCCTGAGTCGGCGACCCGACTCTTTAAATAAGTTCCGAGCTTCAAAGCTTCAGAGAATACAAAAGTATCAAGAAAGATCACTCTCCGCCCCTCCCTAGCTTTAAATACCCCACCGCGCCCTTCATATTGACGTTTACATCGACGGAACGGCAACAAGGCTGTCAGCGGGCTGTTCACTAAAGACGATATTGATGTTTAAATTTCGAATTTTTTAGACTATTTAGAGATTTTTGTTTTATTAAAACAAAATATTAATCTACGTAATTTACGGTAGTGTTATTCACTTATTATGTTAAGGCCTTTGTTAGAGCTACTTACTTGACTTTATTTACCTTAACTAGTGTAATTTACTGTTGTTTTAGTATGTACTAAATAAAATCATTAGTATACTTAATGATCATATTATGATTAACATAATAAATAAACTAATAGCAAAGAACCAGCAGAGTTCTTAGTGAAAGAGTTTATCCAGGGTTGTACTGCCATATGTCACCTTACCTATTTCTGCCATGGTAATGTGAGCATTACCACTGGTTTGACTTTAGAGGAATTTAAATGCTGTTGCCTAGTAAATATAACTCAGATTCGCCATTAATGTACGTGAAGGCGTGGTAAAACTTTCTCGTGTAACTGGGCGCTAAAATCGAACAACGATCTATCAGACATCCACAGCGAAGAACGAACGAAATGTATTATTGTACTTAGAACACGTAGTCTTGCACACAGATCTTTATTCTACGGATGAGTTATCAACTTATAACTCAAAACTTAACGATTTGCTCTGAGCTGCACTGCAACTGCTATGGACACTGGACCGGCGTGTCGCTTATCACCAGGCACCAGGCGCACGACTCATTTTTCACGTTACTTGATATCATAAAAAGTTCTCAAGTCACTACTAATTTAGAAAGGTTAGTTCTTAATCCATGACGTCCTCGTCCACCGCCGTGTTAATTAAAAGGGTATCAATCGTGTGATAAAATAAAAAGTAGACACGTTAAATTATTATTCTTTATTTTTAATAATTATTTCTTATAAGTTTACCAAGTACCTACCGACCTATGAGAGAATTCTCATCAACTTATAATATTATTAAAAATAAATTCAATTTATAATAAACACCTATAGTAAATTGTTATAGTACAATAATAATTAATAAATATATCACAACATGAGTCGTTTGTTCGGTTGTTTAAATAAAAACAATATATTTATGTTTTACTAATCGAATCATTCTAAAATATACATATATATGTTTACAAAAGTAAAATTTCGTAAATGAAATTTGTGATAAATATTTGATTAAAAAGAATTGGAATTTATTTAGAAATAATGACTCACTTAGTTTTATTTAAGTAAGTAATTATTTATACAACTTGGCTATTGAACTTAAAAGTATAAAAAAATCTAACTTTAAGAATTTCAGGTAGATTTGGTTTTAAAATGAACATTAATATTTTCCAAATGCGCAATAAAAATCGGCGAATACAAGAAAAATTACCTTTTTTATATATGTGTTCAAATTAATGATAATTTTATTATATTGTTATACAATAAAATTATCATTAAATTACAATAAAAGAAATTATAAAAATTGCAATGTAATTGAAATTGAAAACTGTTAATATTGTTTAATATTTCAAAATAAAACCGATTTTTATTTTGCTTTCCAGAAAGTAATACATCATAGTTTAAAAATATACTTAACAAAGAAAACATACTACGGTAAAGATATTTATTTATACAGTTTGTTTTAAAATTTATAGATATTTCTAAATTTTCAAATCACTGGCACAATAATGATAAATAATCTCATCAATACATTTGAGAATTTGAAACTCTAAATATTTCGTTAAATAGATTAGATTCTCACAGAATTATGGAAAACTCTTGAAATTTTTATGTAAAAAAATTGCATTAGTACTTAAAAAATATATTTATTACGTTTCTTTTTTAAATAAAAGGTTTTTATTTGGCACTGGACGCAAGCTAGATGGCCAGCTGGTAAACAGCACAAGAGAAATTTTAAATTAGATGCTTTCATTACTGACAAAAGTACCTCTGTTTTTCATCACTGTGTGATCTTATATGTCAGAATAAGTAAGGATAATTAAAGTAAATTCAGTCTAAAATCTAACTGTACAGTTAAGCATACTAACACCTTAATATTTTAAATTATATGCTATAACAAACTCATTGCATTTACAACCGAACTTTCTTACATTACAATAACGTGTAGTCTGAACTTGAAAACTTTGGCACAAATAGTATTTACTTGAGCAATTTTAGAATTGAATTTTTTCATGGGACTATCAACTCTGCCCTCTTTGTTATAACCAACGCATTTGTATTTTGGTAACTTTCTAGATATTCAAACCTAAAAAAAATGCCAATTACGATGATATTATTTAGCAATAAAACTGACACTAAATAAGTTAAAGAGGGGGTTATAGATGTGGTTTCCTAATCCTAGATATGTCAATAACTCAATTTCATAGGGAAGGCAGAACTATTACTGACGTTACCGTAGCTAGTTTACCAAAACTAATTAACTACCAGACACATCTTCTACACCAGATTTAAATGGACACTAACAATATACAGTTATCCTACTCACACTTATCTTAAATTACAAGATAGCAAGAGTAGCGGCAAGTCTTTAAACAGTCAAAATGTAGACATCTACATCATGGCAAGATTCAATATCACATTTATGTTAAATTTCAATCAGAATCAGATATGTGAATCATTAGATCATTTTTATTCATTGAGTCTAAATTTTTTAAATTTTTTTCTCTTTCAGTTTCATAATGTTGTGTTGCATTGTTAAAACCATAGCCATCATCCATTACTTCTAAATATTTGCAATCATCGTCTGAATCAGATTGTCCAACAGCTTGATAAATACCCTTACATTCCTTTTCACTGTCACTAGAATCACTTTTATACGCTTCATTGCTTTGTGATTCATTCTTCCCTATTAATGAATCTCTTTGTTCGTCTTTAAATATATTTTTGACATGAGTAATTTCCCTTACTTTATCCTTTAAACTACCTACTGAATCATAGACTTTATCACTCAACCTATAGCTAAGCTCTTTGAACCTCTCACTATGAGTTTTATACAAAGATGGCCGTTTTTCAACATCATTCCGAGGACTGTAGTCTGTATTGTAATCTGTATCAGTTTCGCTAAGAGGTATTTCACAAGGTACGTAAACGCTATCTTTATCTTTTTTGTTTTTGTTTCTGTCAATCCATAGATCACTGCCAATTATGAAGTTTCTATTGTTCTTGCTGTCAAAGGATTTGAACATAATCTTAAAGGTAAGACGGTATATGGTGATGATGATCAGGATAGCTCCAACAACGAAGAGGAGGTACATAGCTCCTTGCTCGACTGTGGGCAGTATGTTTAAATATAGTCCGAAACGCTGCTCCATCGACGGTGGCAGGGCAAACATTCTCTGTGATAGAAGAAAAAGTTTCGTTAGAATGATAGCTTAGTTAGATGAAAAGGATGAAAGCGCATCATGGTTTGCTTAAATATGTTTGTTTAAATACAAATTGGCGTATCGGTTACTGATATAGAAACTGTATATTAATGGCTGAGACACAGTTCTTTATGGCTGAAAATGACGTAAGGGACTTGCCAGCCATCCAGTTTAATCTTGCAAAAGAAAACCTCACGAGAAAATCTAATATAGCATTTGATTGACAAAATTTTCAAGGATATTTAAGCTTTGGAAATGAAACTACTTTTGATAGTTGACTGAGTGGAATGGGACTTGTAAAGAGTCCAAACCTTCACCAACAAGTAGATTTGTTTGAAAAAACCAATAAGCACGATTTAGATCGGAAAAAAATATTTTCATTTCCACATTATAGCAACCGCGATAGTCTAAGGGTCGTATTCTAGAACTCTACTCAATGCTCAAGTCAGGATTTGAGAATGGTTTACAGCACTCGAAATCATACTCAAGTCCCTGCCATTAGGGTCGTATTTCCAGTGCTTGTGTTGCCAGGGCAATCCTGACTTGAGCATTGAATAGAGTTCTAGAATACGACCCTAAGAATTCGAAACGTTAAAGCTGTTACTGAAAGGGACACAGTAAATACTTACAATATCAAACCAAAGCATAGGCAGATGCATGTTAGCGAATCGTTCAGTGTTCTTAATGTTGGTGATGTCCCCAAGAGCCATGTTGATCTGGAACTTCGCGCTCACGTCCAAGGGAAGACCGGATTCTGGCTGGATCCAGATCCTGAAGAGGTAACAAACAGTGATGTGATCTTAGAGTCCAGAGACAAAGTAAGCGTATTCAAGGTAATCTCGACAAGGTTACACGTATACAAATCATTATATTCAATTAATTTAAATCTTAACATCGTATTTGGCAAATTTGGTATATAAGCTGGTATACTACTTAATGAATAACAACAGTCATTATACTTTTAAACCTAACGGAATCTCATCATTAAGGACCACGAATTGGTTAGAAATATGTCGAGCAAATATCGACTTAAATACATGAGTTATCCGTTATTTCTAGTTAATATGTCTGAGTCTCACGGTGGTTTTCTATTTAAAATCTTTACTGCCTTTGATACCACGGGTACCAATATAAGAAAATGAATCTTACCTGGTTTCATGCAGCTCCTGGTTCGGCGCCATCCCCTCAGCTTTGCTGAAGAGCACATCGTCTCCTTTCCAGAAGTGTGGATAGGACAACGCGATGGGGAAACCGTAGTAACAATCTGTCACATCGATCAGACCCTCGGGAAGGCATTTGCCTGGAACGAAGGAATTATGCACTGTGAGTACCAGAGCAATTAATTCTGGGAAACTACTCAGAAACCCGTCAAGAATCGATTAAGCAAATTTTCCAAATTGGCCCTACCGGGATATCGTAACCTCCTCTAGTCACCAAAATCGTACAAATTTAGGCGTATGTAAGACATCGATAGCCGAGTTGGAGATTAATTGCCGTTTATTCTATGTGCAAGGTTCGACTCTGCCTTTTTTGTGGTACCAAGTGAAAAGCCATATAACGGTTGTAGCACCACTCACGAGCTTTAAATAACAAAGACCTGAGGACCACTGGCACTGCGCCCTGAGACACAATTTCCATACGGGAAAGGTATGGTACGTTGTCGAGACTCGACTTCTCGACAAAGTTTTCCCAAATGACTGAAATGCAGATAAAAGAACTTACCTTTCCTACAGAAGCATTTATTATCTTCTTGCACCTTGCCGTTGTCCATCATGTGTTCAGGGAAAGTGTACATAACAGCTTTTAGACCACTTTTTATTCCGTCTTTTGTCGGTATCTGAAACAAAAGATTGACAGTCATTTAAATAAATTGTTAGATATAACTTTTTAATATAAGATTTATATTTTGCTATTTGATTTTAGTCATGGATTTCCAAATTCTTTGAGCTATTGAGGCCGTGTAATTTTCATTGACGAGTTGAACTAACGATGTGCCTTATCCATAACAGTTCACAAATGTCGGAGTTATCGCGTAACATAATAAAAAAAGCAGTCGAACTGAGACATGTCAGATGTTTCAGAAACCAATTACAAAATGCATTTTTCACTTCTCATGCTCTTGAAGTTCGTATTTATGCTGGGTGTAGTCTGCATAAAATAGGATTTTATGTTTTGGTGCATAAAATAAAAATAACCATCACATGAAATATGTCTAATTGTTATAATTTTACATTCAATTTTAATTAAATAATCGTTTATTTGTAATATTGCTGTTTAATTTCCTCGCAATAGAAGTGAAAAGCAAAGTGTATAACACGTTCATAAAACCCTAGTACTAATTAAACTAATACTCGAGAATCACGCGTTTTATGCACTTGTTGTACAATCTACATTTATGCAGTAATTGATATAAAAATACAAAATACGTATTTGAGATTTTTAAATATAGAATTTCCCACCGCATTCTAAAACGAATGGACATCAAATTTATGCATCCGGTAAGTTATGCACACTCTGTTAATTATGCATAAATGAAGTGTTCGATCTTTGTTTCATAATTAAGTTATGAAGTGGTGACCACTCCACCCTTCACTCCGAGGTATAAAGTTGATTATGGACTATCTTCACATCATGTGATTGGCGATGAATACACTGGTTTGTTCGTTTAATTGTCTATTAATAAGTTTATTAATAGTTATTAATATTTTTTTTTAATCTTTGTTTCCTGTTATAATCTCTTTTTGGCTTGAAAGCACTTTATATTGTTTCATGTTGGTGGAAATTACTAAATGGAATTGGATTACTCATATTTAAGTATACTATAATTGCATTATTGGTCCGTGAATTTTTCTAAAATGTATAATTTAATAAATAAACCAGAACGCAGTAATGTCTACATTACTGCTTGGCGACAGAAATAGTTATGATGGCAGTAGTTCTCTGGACGAACTCATAATTTTTTTTAAATAGGGTATACTGTATCTTAACATAAACTATGTTTTTAAACACTACCTGCTACTGTAATTGTGAAAGCGTTGATTTTCTCTGTATAGTCCGCTGGTGGTTTACGAAAAATATTGGGTCATGTTGCCGATGTAACACAATTTTAGTTAAACAAAGTTTGACCTTTTGTTATTAAAACGTGTCATTATAATAGCATCTGTGCTCTACGCTAAATTTAAAGCATAACAAGTTTTAGTAGAATGCGGATGGATCCAATAAGTTTCATTATTAATATATATTTATATTTAGCTTTGATCGTATTATTGAATACGCTAAAAAACATTTATCACAATGTATCAAAAATCTCACAGTTTTACGCTCCTTGTTTCCATGAAAACTATTATCGTTATCTTTCTCGGATTGTAAGAAAGCTATCGAGCTTATCGCTTGTTTGTGAGAAAGTTATAATCTTCGCTCCCTGTTTGTTGGGAAGTTATCAGTTATACAATTTTACAAACTAAATTTGTAAAGAATGATAAACAGCATAGTACGCCATAACCATTTACAAGAATGCCAAATTTACTGCCTCCGCTTCCGAACGGTTACCGTCATGGTCTGCAACGCAGACATCCCGGGTTCGATTCCCAGGCCGGAGAAATATTTTGTATGGCCTATATTTGTTTCTCTCGTGAGTTCAGGTGTAATTTGTGGTTGTCTATGGGCGTGTCTATGGCACCTGGTATCACGGGTCGCCCTAGCGCTGGGCCATGAGTGTGTGCGTTTAAAAATAATGTTATTAATTTTCCATCATTAGCCATTTGTTGAATTCGGCTGTCCTTATTCCGAACTTTCCCCTTGAAGAGGAGCGACGAAGGTGGAATTATATAAGGTTTTGTATCGTCGATTCCCCGATTCAGACGCTACTAATAAGTCTAGAGATCAAGTTACATAAAGCAAATTTTGTTATCAACAAATTGTAGACACTACCTTTTAAATTTAATATTTTATAAAACGTAAAAATATTCTGTGACCTTTGATTAACCGGTTAAATGTAGTGATGGGCGATATTTTCGTCAAATTATTCGAATGAATAGGTGTTATTGAAATCGTTTTTAAACCGTTTAAATTACTTTCGACTAAAGAACGCTATGGATTGTACATAAATGTGTGAAATAGATGGTTTTTAAGAATTGCTATTTACTTTTACAACTCCCAAATTTAACAACTATTTAAACATTTATTGTTGCTGTGCTGTGCTCTATATAAATATAAAACAATTTTAACACATTGACACTCGTTCATAAAACCACTTCTTTCCCTTTAAGAAATCTATGAGCTATCTCCATTGACTTACAATTATATGGACGTCGGGTCCGCGCTAAAAAGTGTTCGGGCGTTAAAATCGTATACAGAGCGTTATTCACGCTTTAGTCTTCGTTTGTCGACTGACAGCGAAGCAAGCAAAATTAGACAGCACTGCGATGACATTACAATTTAAATTCAATGTTTTAGCTTTTTCATATTCCTTTACATGTCACTACGTTTAAATAGGTTGACTTGGGACATTTTTTTCGTGGTTTTTGTATTAGACCCGTCGTCCATTTATTTGTAAGTCAATGGCTATCTCACAATGTTGTAATAATATATATATATGAGACGTGAATTGATTTTGCATATTCTTTGATTCTGTGTTCCTCGCTGCGAAATCTTAGCAAGTGTCTTATGTGTCTGCTGGCTACATGACAGGTTTTGTTGTGTATTACATAAAAATTTGTAGCTACTGTTAATTACGCATTTATTTTACATATGATGGTTAATTCCGTTTAGTAGCTCCGTTAGTATTACCGATAGTGTGAGTTTGCTGCAATTTCAATTGTTTTTCTGATCAAATTTTTATTAGTTCCGTTGTTAGTGCGTTTACGAATCCGAATCCTAAAAATGACGGTCCGATGTCACAGGGATCATTTTGGTGGGTTCGAGTTTTTAAGATAGTTGTAGTCTCGGATTCGGAACGAATACGGGTCGGATGCCTTGTGCAAACGAGCTTACTTATATATTTTTTCCCGAGTACATGATACATTTAACACTTTCGAATAATAATTCGAATGATCATAACATTTTGCCCATCTCTATAAACCATCACACTGGTGTTTTGTTACGGCTAAACAGCAATTAATCAATAACACATTTGAGAATATAAATATATTGAACAAAACAAACAAATACAATCGAATTGAGACAATCGTTTTTTTTTAATTCGGTTAAAAAATCCGGAACATGGCTAGGGTGCCAAAATTCCCAAAATATTTTTAAACGTGAACCTTACGAGAAAAACTAATTTAAATAACAACGATAGTTTATGACGTTACGACAGCACTTGCTACACACGTATACTTTTTTGCAACGCTCTTTCGCAAAGTCGGTTAAGAAACTGATTAATATGGATATTATATTTAAACAAATTTAAAAAAAAAACTTCTTTAACTTTACTTTTAACTGACTAGTGTGTCTTTAAGTAACAATGTTAGAATTATAGTATCATATTGGAGCTCTACAATAATTATAATTAGCTCCTTGTGAAAGATTTCGTCCAGGGAAGTACTGGCACCTTATCCATTTCTGCCGCCATGCAGTAATGTAAGCATTACTGTGCTGGTGAAAATACAGGCACATTAGACTTGTCAACTTATGTTTCAGGGTGATTGGTGCAGCGGCATTGTCCCTCAGATTTAAAGCTTTGAGTGTCACTGCAACTGTTATGGACAGGCGTGTATCTTACCATCAGGCTCACGATTTATTCCTCCCGTCACTAAATATTCAAGGTCGGCTTTTAAAACTAAAAGTTATAATTATAATAGTAAGTATATCCTGTTATTATGATTCCGAACTTATAAATACGGGAATGATAAATAACAAAACAAAGTTATTCGATACTAGTATACATTCCGCAAGATGGCAAATGAATAATAATAAATGTTTAATACTAATTTAGATTTTATATTACCATTAAGGAAATTAAGGACGTTGAAAAAACGAATTAAATACATTTTTCTCTTGTTTGGAAATATGAATATGAGTCTATATATTTCATATATTGTTTCATATATTATAGACCTGTTTAGAAAATAAAGGGCGTCATAAACACCATCACAACATAGGTTAGCAGGAAAGTTACAATAGAACACATAAGAAGTAGTTTTAACATACTCGCTAATTCATCAATATTTAAATATTGGTTTCCTATAAAACTGCAGTTTTATAAAAAAAGCGCGTACTGCGGTAATGATCATTAAAAAAAATCCCGTTAACTTACCATAGGCGCAGCTCGACAAAGACTCTTCCTATAAAACAAAATGCTTTCATTTTTCTTCAGATCTCCCTTAAACTTGGTGCCATCCGAAGCATATTGTACATTGGAGCAATGTTTTCCGTCCCAATGAGGAAGGTCGGTTGAGCCCTTGTATGTGTCTATGAGTCCAGAGATGGAAATATCATTGCTTCCAGTGAATATTGTTTCGTAATCGCCGTTGAAGTCATACATCTGTGGGAAGGGACGGTGATGAGAAAATGAGTACGGCAATGAATTATTATGTTTTTATTAAAATAGAATACGGGCGTAAGGGCTGGTTTTATTACAAGTAATAATAAGCCAATTTTGGTAGAAGATAATTTTTTTTTTTCATTTAACGCACGTTTAGCAATAATTTTTCTTGATGCGATGATGTGACCGAATACGGTACATATTTTCCTAAAAAAATTGTGATACATAATAAATAGGCTATCGTTAGTGCAACTCTCTATCCTTTGATCCAGAACAAAGTTTTTCTGTTTTAGAGCAAAGATAAATAAAACGATGGTACCCATTAGGTTTCATTCTGCACACACAGAAAACCCTACCACCGCTAAAATGTTGCAAATATAATCAGCCACAATCGTTAATAAAAAGCCTAACGAACAAAAGGTTCCGGTATTGAAACTTACCCTGTCGATTAATCCCAACCGATCGAAATATATCCATCCTGGCATGAAGGTGTTGCCCAAAGTCATGAGATCCGATTTGTACCCCATCATGAACTCTTTCGCAGTCATCTTAACGAGAGGTTTGCTGTTAGTTACGGTAATGAGGTTGTTCAGTCCAAATCGCGTCATGAAACCTTGCGGTGCAACTACGTGGGCTATACTCTGAAATAGAAACAAAAGATAATAGTTAATATAGTAAGTGTTTATTGTATCATATTTACAAAAACGGTAATGATATTAACACGATACAATTTTTTCTAAGTGTTCCATCTTTTGTACTTGGTGAAACATGACGTTCAATAAAACACTTAATAACAGTAAATAGCGATATCTCAGATACAAAGATCCGACAAACAAGCTCATAGAGAAATTCGTGGTGTCCGCTGGTTCGTCCCGTTCTGGCACGGTTTGCTAAAAGACGTCGGTCGGACAGATCGAAAGAATTTGTTCCAAGTATTCGATCTTTGTATTAATAATTATAATATAAAGAAAAAAATGGCAAACAGCCAACTGCCCACTACCATTAGTACTCATAATTGTGAGAATTAAAAAAAACTGTAGTATTTATTACTTTAATTACAGTGCTCGAATGTTACTAAATCACAATTTAAAAAAAAAAGACAGTTTTAGTTATTAAATGGGTGTATTATTTTATTGTTTAGTTTTTTTATTTGCTAGCATTGTTTGAGAAAAACATTATATTTCGGTGGGAACAAGAATTGCCTGATACGTATATGTTATTATATCTCGCAAAGCTTCGTGGTATATTTATTTGTGATATGAAATAAGTATTTTTCATTTTTCATTTTTCAATTAGTACAAAACGTATAATTGCAATTAGTATTCAATTGTACTTCTATGGACGAAATCATTCACAAGGAGTTCTACTACTAAACAACATCAGCGACGGCATCAATGCATGCAACCGCCTATAAATAGCTACTGTCGCGATGCAATTATTTTTGCCTAATGTAAAATCGACTAATCCAATCATAGAAATAAATGGAGAAAAGTTAGACCTTGTTAATAAAGCTGTCTTTTTGGGAGTGACTTTAGATAGTAAACTTCAATGGTTTCCACATATATCATCCTTAGCCAGCAGATTAAGCTCTGCTGCATACGCAGTTCATAGAATACGTGAGCTTACCGATGTTCCTACTGCTAGACTAGTTTACTTTAGTTACTTCCATAGTATAATGTCCTACGGGATTCTCATGTGCGGTAAAGCGGCAGATATACAAACCATATTTGCGTTGCAAAAACGAGCGATTCGTTCTGTGTACCGTTTAGGTTCTCGGGTTTCTCAAGTTTAAGGCGACTGATATCATGAGTGTGGCATCACAGTACAATATTTTCTATGCCCGTAAAAATAGACATAATTTCATTAACAAAGAAGGTATCCGTAATTATTAACCTGAGAACTAAGTCCAAACTCATGGTACCACGATTCGTTTAAATAGGGTAAACGATTTTTTTATGAGGAACTGTATACGTTTTTATAATAAGATTCTGGAGAATATATTGGGTAATTTTCAGGCAAGTTTTTTGTACTCAATTTTGGTGACAATTTATTTTTATTTAAATATTTATAGAATATCATCATGAAGCGTTATTTAATATTCGAGTGTGGTAACCTGAAATATTCATTAATATTTCATGATGATACATTCGAGTAATTAAATAATAAAAATTGTCACCAAAATTGAGTACAAAAAACTTACCTGAAAATTACTGTATTAATACTATCATTTCCTAAATTTAAAACCTACATTAAAAGTATTTTAATTGAAAAGTCATATTACAAAATTGAAGAGTATGTTTTAGATAAAGAAGTATGGAAAGACAACAAGAGTCTAGATTTCGCACAATTATGATTCGAAGAGTATTCCGTAGCATGTAAGTTTATTTGAAAAGAGCAATCCCTAGAGTTTCTTGCTTGTTCTCCTCAGGGAGGTCAGCGTAGTGAACGAGCAGTAACTTATAAAAATGACGTTTTCGAGTGTAAGAAATAGTACCTATGGAAGAAATGATTATTTGACTTGACTTTGTGAAAGAGTTGTTTCAAGGAAGTATTGCGATTATTTACTTCTGCCAGACTAATGTAAGCATTATTGCGTTTCGGTTTTGAAGGGTAAGGGTGCTGGTGGATTTTATTTTTTATAATAACAAGTGACGAACAAGTCGTGCGCCTGAAGGTAAGCTACACGCCTGTCCATAACAGTTGCAGTGTCACTCAGAGCTTTAAATCCGAAGGGCACACTGAGCCATTTGACAAGTCCCATGTACCTGTAATTTCACCAGAAGCCTTCAAAATCGGAACACTTTCACAAGGAGCTCTAATAAATTACGAGTACATAGAACATGTCAACTTATGTCTCAGGGTGACGGGCGTAGTGACCCTAAGATAAGTTAAATTAGAATAAGTTTAAAGCTCTGAGGCCCACGACTTGTTCGTCCCGTCCTTGGTTAACAAAAAATAAACGCGCGTTTTTATAATTACTAGAAGTTGCCGTGTGTAATCGCTTTAAGATCTTTAGCCTCCTTATATGATTGCAGTATCTCTCTACATCATTCAATCCAAAGTACATCCGGAGATTGCACAGTTTGATTTACGAAATCATTTCTTAACGCGAATGAATAGAATAACTAATCATAAAACCATATTTAACTGTTATCTTACGACATTAACTGTGATAAAAGACAATTTCAACATTATTGCTATATGAATTATGTTTCTTGAAACTGTTTTATTAAGATGCGATTTCTTAAAACCATACATAAAGAGCGGTGGTAGCTTATTTGGAGAATAATTTCTAACACCATAAACAATGGTTTTTGTTCGATGACTTTGACAAAACATAATGAATTTACCAAAAATAAACTTTTCATATCGAGTTCTTAGGCTTTCGTTATTATTACGCATAGGAAATGAAACTATTTTTCCGGATTTAAAACGAGTATATTTGTTTTTTCAAACAAACCATGGAACAAAAAAACATGGAAAAATTCGTAAGGTCCGCTGGTTCGTTCCGTGGCTTAGTTGGTATAGCGTCTGGCACGGTATGCTAGAAGATGTCGTGTCGTATCCGGCTGGATCGAAGGAGTTTTTTCTAAGGGTTTGATCTTTGTATTAATAATTATAACAAACTAGTGCAGTAATTTCACAAAAAATAATTGAATATCAATTTAATAAAAATTTAAATACAGTGAATAGCGACATCTCTAGCCCGGGCTGGTAGCTGTAAAGGTATAGAACTGAGTGACGAAATGCTTTCATAGATTTCTCATAGATGGCGCTACGGCTAAAAAGTCGTTGAAAAACCAAATACGAAGTCACTACAACAAGCACATACGTAAGATCCTCTGGTTCGTTCCGTGGCATAGCGTCTGGCACGGTTTGCTAGGAGACGCCGGTTCGAGTCCGGCCGAATCAAAGGAATTTGTAAGTGTTCGATCTTTGTAAATTAATTACTAGTTCATTAGTTTGAGAATTTTCGTGGTCGAGTGGCTTGCACACCGATTTTCATGGTGTCGCCAGCTCTGAGGTCCCGGGTTAGATCCCCGCATGGGTTATATTTCTTTGTTACGCGATTACTCCACTTTGTGAACCGATTTCAATAAATAAAAATATTTCACCTCTAAAGTTTGTAAAGTAGAGAACAAATCCATTTCAATAAAACTAGGCAAATAAATATGATCCTACAAACTTTTGAGGTCAGTTTTTTTAAAGTTATAATTAAGTCTTTTACGTTAACCATTATTGAGGTAATGTAATATTATTCTCATTATTATTTATTGCCAGTAGAAATAAAACATGGATTGAATGGAACATTTTTTATAATTACAAATAATGAAGTAAGCACGTTTTGAATCAAGCCTTTGAAGCACGTGTTTTTTATAAATACATGTTGCAGTTATAGTTTCTTTTTCTTTTGAAACAATTGTGGGAAAGATATAGCATATGATTTTTATGTTCGCGTTCAATTCCCGGCCGAGTTCAGTTTTCTGAACACGAAACAAGCGAAACAACATTTACAGAAGCGTGAAAATACGCTAAAAGCGCCAAAAGTTATTTTAAATTATTTGAATATTTACAGTCTGTCTTTTTTGAAGAAAGAGTAAAATGACAGTTCATTGCACAAAAGTGTTGCCCGCTTGAGATCAGCTAGTGATTGCAATCGACAAGTATTCTATCGACTATCGATTGAATATGGTTACGCTTATGGAATAAATAGCCGATGTTTATGAAAAATACAAAGAGGAGACATATTGCGACTGCGAGTACAATATAACAATGGTTTTCGTATGTTGTTGGGGCCGCCGCGGTTCTGCAGCGCGTCAGGCATGTTTGCACAGGCTCGCACTGATGTCTTTTATGCCATTATGCGCAAAAAGTCGGCCTCACTGCTCTGCAGACTGCGAGCCAGCTCCAACCCAATACTGAAGACCATTGCCAGGAGAATTGACTCTCCCTTTATGCGGCAACTTTTTTCGCCTCGTTTTTAATTGATTCAAATGTTTATGTTTTTATTTTAATTTTAATTTAATAATGTTTAGATTTAGTGCCTACTAACATAATTTTTTAAAAATAAAATTGTTACTAACACATGTGGACTAAATAGTTGTCTGAAATAAATATATTATTATTATTATATTTTAAAGCTTTTTGATTTTCAACATTTTAATTCAATATAGATCAAATCCGGTTAAATAAAAGTTTATCTCAATACTGGTAAGCCAATTTGTCAAAGTAAGAATGAAGAAATAGTAATCAATACAACGTCGTAACATTCTTCTTTCTTCAGACTTTTTAGCTATCTGTGAGAAAGGTTCGTTCCGTGGATTAGTCTGGCACGGTTTGCTAGGAGACGTCGGTTCGAATCCGGCCGGAACTAAGGATGTTTTTCTAAGTGTTCGCTCTTTGTATTAATAATTATTGCAAACTAGTAGAGTAATTTCATAAAAAATAATTGAATATCATACTGGTAAAACATTTTGACATTCAATAAAAATTTTGTAATTTATTTTTAGCTGAAACTCGTGCACGATTGTCGCATTTAATATAGTTTGTATATTGCAAAGGTCTTATGACCTTTGCAATATACAACTATATAAACCCTTGTCCTTTTTATTTTATAAATTGTCCATCATTCTTAATCTTTATAATAAAAGTAAATAAATTTATCAAGCAATTTATATGTTCAAGATAACCACGTTAAAGTTGATATTGACCATTTCGTTAAATTAAATGTTTTTAGTGCATCTTCCATACTCATGAATTTTTATGTGTTTAACATTTTCCGGTTAAGCTATTTTAAGTTTAAGGTTTTCTTGGTAATTTGTTTTCTTTTTTAATGAGGTATATAAAATGGCCGATAATTTACATCTTTGTTATATAATTATTCGATCTATATTGTTGTGCTCAAAAGTGTCCATGATGATTTGATTCTTTTACAGTGCTTCTATGTTCTCAATGTCCCTCGGCAATCATCGGATTTCCGAATGTACACGAATATTAATTACCATGCTCAATAATAAATAAAGTATGCTTCTTTTATATAACTATAAATGTATTTTTCTGGTTATTAATAATATCAATTCAGTCCGTATCTGAACGCATTTCTTCATCTCACATAGTCATGTTAGTATGTTCGCCATCGATGGAATAATTAATACAAGTACACACTGTAAATTATCTGTCCGTACCAAAGGCAAAGTGTAACTGAATAAAACCCGACGACAGCCGAAACACGAAGTTTGCCGAAGATTGGAAGAAAATACGAGCACTGTAACACCCTGTACAACATTGTGGAATGAAAATAATAGTAGTATATGTGACTGTTATATAATAAAAGGCATTAAAATACGAGTGTGGGTGTGGGTAAGTACTCAGAGGCTTTACCTATACACATGTTATAAGCTCTTTAAGATGTGTTCAGGAACCGCATGTTACGATTGGCATTGCAGCATTGATCAGAGCTATTGGCAGTAATTATTAGTAAAATAATGAAAAAGCGTAGTTTTTTTTATTCATAGACACACTAGAGTCGGCCCCCAACTATCATATCGTACGTTATCAAGTAACGTGTGAGATTCGTCAAAATTGTTTGCTATTGATATTTCATTTCGAATAAAACTTCATCTCGACTGATATTAGAATTGAGGTCGAATCAAATTGTTTTGGTTTTCAGCGATGTTCGAAATTTGAATGTAATAATAAAATCGAATTTGACGCTATAACATTGTCACAGAAAAGAAATTTGTTCTAACAAAAAAGTTTATCTTTATGCTGGTCGTAATTTGTGGTTTTTGAACATCATAGAGGGTTTATGATATGCGTGTAGATAAAGAATATTGTAAATATACATAGAGTTATTTGTAAAACATTAAATAGCTCGCAGGACTATATTATCAACATCATAAACAACAACTTTTATATTTTTATGTACTTGTAATTAACAGCACATCAAGCTATACATTTTTGTTCGAATATTACCTCCTTGGCAATGGAACAAGATCCGTCAACGTGTAGATAGACGTGCTTAAAAAATTACTCAAATATTCTGAACAGTTAGTCTGGTAGAAAAAATGCCAGCTTGATTTATTTTCGTATACAAGTTCAAGTTCAGATGTGCTAAATTTGGCAGAAATGCACAGATACGCACTCAGGTAGTGTGGCCTTGTTTAAATAAAGTGAAAGTATAAGATTTTATGGTGTGTTTTAATACAAATAATAATAATATATAACACATACACTCATGGCCCCGCCCTAGGGAAATCCTGTATCACGGGTGCTATAGATACACACATACATAGACAACCACAAATTACACCCAAACTCACGAGAGAAATAAATGTAGGCCAGATAAATATTTCTCAAGAATAAAAAGTTATAATATCATGTTTGGAGTTCTTTGGTCATCGCATATGTAAATCTTGCACTTATATTTGTTTATTTTTTCAAACACACTAACGGATTTAAAAAGTCAAATATATGCGATTTATATACAAAAACACTTTGGTTTTTTTGTTTCCAATATATCACTTTGCTTATAATATTTTTTGTACACGCACATGAATGGACTGAAAAATGTATGACTTTACATAAAATGATATTAAAGGTGTCACTTTACGTTGAATACAAGGAATTACAAATTTTCAGTAATAAATTAAACACGTTTTATTAAACGTATTCGAAATACGAACTTCAGTACAGGTGTACTCAGTCTGGACTTAGTACAATGCTATCATGCCATATGCCTGGATATGTGGCATGATAGCATGGAATATTAATTTGTGAAAAAAGGAGATACGTACTAATGGAATTAGACTCAAAGAAGAAGAAGAAATTTCAATGGAACGTAGTTAATATGTAATGATTAGGGGCGATTATTTGTCCTAATTTCGACTCTGTTAATTGGCAATGATCATGAATCCAACGCTAAGGTCGCAACCTGCGAAAGGAAGTGAATGTATGAGGGAAAGTATAAAATTTTTTTTCGGCTACTTTTTGTTAGTTAAGTATGAGCTTTTAGAGCTTTTACGATATAATTTCTAAGTTGCGTACATTTGTAGCAATACTTCTTGCTAACGGTAAAGGTTTGTCGTCCAGACCTGCACTGTCGTCCACTAACTAAAACGCGGCTAATGACAAATGGTCAAATATCCGTTTTAAATAGCAAAAAATAGAGCACAAAATTATCTTTTAAAAACAGTTAAAATTAGTTAACGTGTTCAACTTATCGGAATTTACCCTAACGATAGCTGAAATATCATAAAACAATTTCAATTTTCTAAAACTGGGTTATGGTATTTTATGATATCACAAAAAAATATTTTGTCATTTAGCCGCGTTATAATGTTAAAGTACTTAATATTATTTACATTCAGAGAATTTTAACTATAAAAAAAAGAAAAGTATAATACTAATGAAATCTATTAAAATTAATTTTAATTTTTTTCCGCATTTTCATGAAGAAAAATAAATAAAACAAGCTGAGTCTTGATGAGTTGGGAATTATAGTCAACTGTTAGTGTCGCCAAGAAGCATATAGATGGCGCTGTCATAATTTTACGAAATAAACATTGCGTATATTTATTTAACAAGAAATTATTTCCTTATTACAATTAAATAAAAAAATAAATAAAATATTGATGAGATACATGTAAATAAATAAGTTCAACTTAACTTCTAATCATAACAAATCAACATTTAGACAATAAATTCGAAAATAATATTGTTTCCGTTGCATCCGTGTAACTATTTTAAGATTGCTACATTTGACATAAGAACAATATTACTTAATGTTAAGTCGCGTCATAGTACGAACTGAGTGAATGAATAGTCACAAAGCTGCCAATAAAACATCATAGTTTTAACATTATAATAAGCTTACTTTAAGCGCGTCATGGTACAAAAAGTCAATGTAAGGTTAAAGTAAAATTGTTCTATGAGGTTGTGGTAGGCCCCCTGGGTCGCAACAATATAGTGCCATCGATACGATAAGAAGAAGATGTATTTTTTAGTATGGCATTAGTACGCGTCCTGCGTGTTACTAATAGTACGTCATCATTTGCTTGTAAATAGATATAGCTGGTTGATGACTTTACTATGTCAGCCGTGGCCATGGAATCTATGATAGGTCCAAAACGTTGTTTTCTTTGAAAAGCCTATTTTATATAGCTATTAGATAGCTCACGAAAGCGTGCAAATTTAATACTTATTAAGAGACAGAGACAAAATATCTTTACGATCTGTCACAAGTATCATGTCATTTGTCTAAAGACGCACTTAAACTCAAAGATGTCACAACACTGTCACTACTAACCCACAAAATGAATATAAGCTTCTAGAATGCCCATTCTAAGTTTCCCAAGTGTCAAGTCATCCGGTGTTGCAACGTGTTAAGTACATTCATACGTGCGTTAAAGGTTAAGTTAAGATTTTATTCTAAGTCAATGAACTTTATGTGAACTAAGTATATTATTTAAACTTTAGTAATATATTATGTACGAATAAGTGATAGCTGCTAAATGTCAACACAAGATTTTGAATAGACTTTAAGACTTTCGTGGTTATTCACTAAATTATTATCACTAATTACAGGTTTCTTTCATGCTATGAATTCTTTTAATTTTCTCCATATTCTGGGGAAATCGCTCCATAGTTACGGGTTGATTGGCTAGCAGCCTTTGTTCTGTGAAATTATAGCACATGGGACTTGTCAACTTATGTCTCAGGGTGATGGGCGCAGTAGCAGTGCCCCCCAGATCTTTGTGATTTAAAGCTCTGAGTGGCATTGATGAACAGGCGTGTAGCTTACCATCAGGCGCACGACTGGTTCGTCCCGTCACTTGATATTATAAAAAAAGATAATAATTTAATAATAACTAACGCACACACTCATAGTTCCGCATTAGGGAGAGTCTGTGTCCCGGGTAACATGTGCACATAGACAAACACAAATTACACTCACGAGAGAAACAAATATAGGCCATACAAATATTTCGCCCGGGAATCAAACTCGGGACCTTTACGTGGCAGTCCAACATGGCAACCGTTCGGCCACAAAGGCATTTGATTTAATATATGAAGAAACCGCCATTTTGAAGAAGGCCACAAAACCTTCTAAAGACAGCCCTGTTAGTGCGTTCTATACAAACGAAATTTGATTATAATTGGATATTAACATATATAAATGAGTGACTTTGTAATCGTTTATGCGCCTCAAAACTTAAAACTTTACGACCGATGTATAGGTTGAGGCCGAGCATTGCATCATCTCAACAGCCTATCGTAGTCCACTGCTGCACATAGGTCTCTCCCAATGCGCGCCATTTCGTCTGGTACTCAGCTCGTTGCATCCATCTGCTGCCAGCAGCCCTTCGCAAATCGTCACTCCATCTATTTTCCAAACTATTTTCGCGAACTAAAAATGTTGACCTTGCCTTCAATTATATATCCATGAAACAGCCTTATTTATACAACAACACCCTCAACTTTTTCCGGTAGTTACAAGAGCACGACATCCTATCCAACTACGTCAAACAAATTGTAAAACGTCACTATCTGAGAAGACTATAATCGCAATGGCACCAAAAATCTACAATAAATTGCCAATGCAGTTAAGGCGGAATAAAAATGTTGAGTATTTAATAGAAAAAATCATTTTATACGTTAAAAGAATTTTGTTAACTAATTTTACATTAATTTATTTATTATTGAGACGAACGTGACTGTTTGACATTTATTATATTAATATTATCTTAATTAAATTACTTTTGTTTTGATGTCCTAACTGTTATAGATTTTAAGACTTGGTTTTTTACTGTCCTGTGAAGGTGGAAGCTTTTAATCAGTGATTTATGAATATTTAACGATTGTAATATTGCTATTTTATTATTATTATTTCGAAGTCTTGGACAAGTATAATTAATAAAAGTATAATTCGTATGCCTTGATGGTACGTCATGGTGATCATAAAATAAATGTTAACGTCTTTATTGTACCCATGATGACGAATATAACGATTTGAAGTGAGCTGGCCATATACCACGTTTTCCAATCGGTTCTTCGACAGATATGGCCAGTCCTCTGCCACTTCGGCTTGCTTATTCTACCAGCTATGTCGACGGCCTTAGTTCTTTGTTGGATAACCGAGCATTGCGAAACGCGATAAAAATTTAACATCGTTGCCCACCGTACCGAACATAGAACAATAAATACGTGGTACGTGTGCCAACAGTCCGCGGAGTTCCGCAAACTGGAGCTCAGTCCGTTATTTTTGTTTAACGTTAATCGTAGAAAGTTCGAAAGTGGTTCGAATGCGAAAATGGTAGTCGCACTTGTAATATTATCTTTAATCGTGTTGTACTATGTGTAAAAAAATTCATTTAAATATACAAGCCACGACACTTTAAACTACACGACTATCTGTCGTCACGACACAATGGGAACGCGCCGTAATATCTGGCCACACAGAGGTGGCCGCGGAAGCGTTCCGGGCGCGGGAATATTTCTAATGTACGAGTTCATATGAACCTTGCCACAACGGAACGCGCGGCCTATGTGTTGTAGAATGGGATTTGATTGTATCTGTTTTGTTGTGTATATACTAAATAAATTAATAAAGCACTTACCAATAAGGCTATATTGGGCATGAAAACAACGTCGTCCTCTTTATGGCCTTCTGAGAGTTCTTCCACCCAGGTGAGAGGGTGCTTAGGGATGGCAGAAAGGGTACCGTTGTCGTTGAACTTCGTAACTTCATGCTCAAGGCTCTCCCTGAAAAGATTTCGTTAATTTACTGTGTAATCTTTTTTTTATCACACTTGCTCCTAAATATACATATGTATGATTGCATGTAGGCTAAGTCGACTATCATGGCCCAAAAAACGGCTCTTGGGCCTTCTCATTACCGACTCCGCTCCAGGAGTAGAGCACTAATAGAGTCTCGTTCGTAATTTCTTATTTATCGCCCTTAATATACATTGTACTATTACGAGATCTTAATCATCACGGGCTATGGCAGAATATCAGCGAGATGACAACGATCATAGAACTATTTTTCAACCGACTTCAAAAAAGGATTCGACTCAATTCGACATTTGTGAACCGATTTCGATGATTCTTTGACGTTTAAAGTGTCGAGACGAACAAGTCGTGCTGATGGTGAGCGACACGCCTGTCCATAACTGTCTTTTTTTGGTCGTTAAAAAATAATTCACTTACTTCCATTAATTTACAACCCTATTTGCCATAAACTTCGTGAAGTTAAGAACTTGACCACACGACAAGAAAAATGATTATTAGATATTGATTATCAACAAACTGAGGACCGAATATTAAATAATTAAAAATTCATGACGCACTATCGCATAACACAATCCTTGCGTATTCAAAAATCTCTCACTGGATGTCACTAGCGGCGACGAATGCCGAAAAGTCAGTACAAAGATCTTATCAAAAATATATAGGAGAATTTCGACGGTTCGGTAACTGGACTCATGGCTCAGGTGGTTAGAGCAATGCTAAGGTGCAGCGTGGACGTGGGTTCAAGTTCCACCGGGTCGAAGGATATTTTCTAGGTGTTCGATCTTTTGTATTTGGCGAAACGTCCTAACATTCAATAAAACACTAAATTACAGTGAATAGCGACATCTCTAGCCAGGGCTGGTAGCTGTAAAGGTGCCTAACTGGGTGACGAAATACTTTCATAGACTTCTCATAGATGGCGCTACGGCTAAAAGTCGCAAAAACCAGATACAAAGATCCGACAAACAAGTTCATAGAGAATTTCGTGATGTCCGCTGGTTCTGGCACGGTTTGCTAAAAGACGTCGGTTGGACGGATCGAAAGCATTTTTTGTAAGTATTCCATCTTTGTATTAATAATTATAACAAACTAGTGAAGTAATTTCACAAAATATCTGAATAAATGTAATAATTTCTGTTATATTACAATTTCATGTATTAGTCATAAGGCCTTTTGGAGCTGTGAATGTCATTGTTAATAAATATTTTATATTTCTTCACAGTACCTGTACACGTAAGGTCCAATCTCCTGAAACTTGAGCTTGTCGTCGATCCCGGCCATGTACTCTTCGGCGTTAGTAACGTTGAACAGAAATACTCTGCAGTAGAGTTCTACAGAAGGCTTCCGCCACATCTCGAAGATCTCGCCGCCATCTTTGAGCTCCACTTTCTGCGCGAGAGAAAGAAAGAAAATCAATCATATTGTCGAGAATCGGTTGTATTGCGCGGTAGGGTCACTGACTTTATTTCAGAATTTATTATTTTAGAAACACTAAATAGACATTAAAGCCATTTAGAAAATGTATATCGTATACTACGTGTTCAGTTGATAAGAAAAAAATCATTGATATATGTGAAGTACCTATTGAATGCAGCGGTTTTCCTGTAAACTGTAGTATCAACTCTTAATACAATGCTTTTTCTGAGTTTAATGCGATTCCGTTACGAAGTGTGTTGACTTCCTAAACGCGCAACAGCGCATGCTAACGATTAAGCCCTGTCTACACGGTTGATCTTCACCGCGAGTACATTTACGCAAGCTACGCGTTTGTACACTTGCACATGGATGCTGTACCGCCTTGTACCTTTTGCTTTTCCAAGGTTAAGATTCAAGAGGCATCGTTATCCCATACACGGCGCATACGCATGCATTAGCAATAGCGTACATAGCTTGCGCAAGGTTCCCCGCAGTGACACTCGAATGTTAGTCAGATCCTCATAGATCCGAGTGGTAATTGGTAATATTGTTGGGGATCGTGCAAATCTGCTTATGTGTTGTTGTGTAAAAAACGTGTAGTATCTGCCCTAAACCAAATTTTTACAGGAGAGGGATTCAACGTTATTACTTTCTCATTTCAATGGCTACGACTCTAATTTTGCACAGTAAGCATTAATTTACGTTATCTCCGGACTGATAACAATAGATTCCCGTAAATTATATTATTGATAAATAGAATTTGACTTGGCTGCTAAATCACCGAAATGCAAAGCTACAGAACGTTTTTCTACAGGATATAATATCACGGAGAGTGTGCGATGGAAGTGCATGTTATGATTCCGCCTTCCTCTTTCCACCTTCGGGGAACTAGACGTGGGCTGGGGTTCCATCCCTTTGTTGTAGATATTTCCAGGATTTGCACGAAACCTTTAGTTTACATATTTCATATGGCGAGTGGGTAGAGAGTGGAATTCCATGCCTGCGGACTTGTTCCCCGAACGCTGTAACTTGGACCTTTTCAAGGCGAGAGCGAATAGGCATTATTTAGGTGTGCACGCTACATCGTCGACCCCATATAAAAAAAAACTTATAATCCAACGTCATTTATGTGGATTTGGTACCATTATGACAATGTAATCATAGCTTTAAGTTTAAATTGTATACTTTAGTCATTTTACTGGAGCTTGTCGAGACACGTCAGAATTATTGTATTATTAATATTACAGAATTAAATGTACCGTTTCACCAAAAAGGTAAAGTCTGAAAAACAGCTCAAGCTGAGACTCTTGCCTTTTTATCTACATGTGTAACTTCAGATTATGTTATTTAAGGCTAAATTATTATTTAATGTAGATAAATAAAGCTCTTATTATTATTATTATTATTATTATTATTATTATTATTGTTGTTATTATTATTATTATTATTATTATTATTATTATTATTATTATTTACGCATTATCCCCGACTATAATGACTATAATGAATGAAATCTGAACACACAGACTATTCATATTCGAGCAGTTATTGTTATTATAATAAATAGCGTTTGTAAGAATGCTTGCTTCTTAATTTAGAGGTTGACAAACTTCAACAAGTAAAGACATATAAGGATTTCCTCGACCTGTTAACTCGATCTGTAGCTAAGTTGGAAAAGCGAAGGGACGGCATTCCCGTGGTCGTAGGTTAGAAGGAATTTGTTTCTGTTTTTTATTTTTATAATTTCAAGTGGCCGGGCGAACAAGTCGTGCGCCTGATGGTACAGAAAGAAAAAAAGAAATACGTTTACACATTAAATTGAGTCACTATACGCACTTAAATCTAATACTCAACACTAAAACAACAAATGGCTGCGCGATGCTAAATTAGTAAGTGTGTAATAGTGGCACAAAAAAAGAAGAGGATTCGACTCAACAATAAGTCTTTCTCAGGCGAGACAGACGCTGATTTTCAGTCGTTCCTGTTTCAGCGTCGGCTGAGACCTAAGTAAGTAAAGTCAAGCTACATGCCTATCTATAACAGTTGCAGTGGCACTCAGAGTTGTAAATCGCAAAGTCGACGTCACCCTGGAACATAAGTTGACTAGTCCCATGTAATTTCATCAGCACCCTCATCAAGGGATTTACTTCGTGTTTGATCTTTGGACTAATAATTAAATAAATATAATTCATTCATTTGTTCAATTTTGATTGTTTTTTTTTATTATTTTTTTATTTGTTTACACAAAAAGTTGTTTATTGTGTGTGTGTGTGGGCATACCAACATAATATATAATTTATTTTAAAAAATTCTTTACAGGTCCCATTGTCACGGTTGATCGGAAAAATAGTTTCATTCCCTATGGGTAACAATCGCAAAAACCTAACAACTCAATAAATTACTTTTAATTTATTTTTTCAAGGAAATTTTCTTTCATTTGTTTTTAATAATTTCGCGGTTCAGTTCTGGTTTTAAGGTAGTTGGTAATTAATTAATTAAGGAGGGTTGTGTGTGCTTACTAAAAGGCGCTAGGGTAGGATACCACCACGTAGAGCTCTACGTGGTGTAGCGCAGGCACTGACTGTAAAATTCGTCTATGCCCAGTTCTGAAATGTAAAGGACAAAGTACCAAGGTAATGTTATGCACAAAAATCGAATATTGTTTTTGAGAAAAGGTTAAAATTTGCAACTTAACCATATAAGTCGAATTATTTAAATTTATAACAAATTCGTGCGTTATCACTTGAAAAGACCACTTTAACGTCAACTCATTGTACGTTCCACTGCAGGGTCTTCAAATACACCGAAAGTAGATACTTAATAAATATTTTATTTTTATATTATTTATATTATTATATTTAATAAATATTTTGTAGTAGGTTTTTTTTTAACAAAAAAGTTATAATTACAGTCCTCATTCAGCCTGGAGATCTGTACCAGAGGTTTAGTTTCCAATAGTCTATCTTTTTTGAAGACGGAGTAAAATGATGCTTGCGAGTAGCTTGTGATTGCAGTCGATAAATACTCTATCGACTATCGATTGAATAACAGCCGAACTTGTTTCATTCGAATCATCCTCGACCCATTCTCATGCAATTACTGAGCACAAGTTCATTTGAACTGACAAATTTTTAAAGTTAATACATACATACATACATACACTGTATTTAGAACTATGTTTATGAAATATACAAAAAGGAGACAAATTTTAAAGGTTTTCATTTCAATACAGACAATTAAATCCGGCTATACTTGTTAAATGTATATGAATAAAAATTAATCTCGATACTAATAGGCCAACTGTCAAAATAAGAATAAAGAAGGCAATAACGCAATTAGTAATCAATACAACGTAGTAACTTTCATCATTCAGTCATTTTTGGCAAAATTTTATCTTCTTTCACAACCTATCGATAAAACTATCGACAACAACTACATAACTATTTAAAATTTTATAGAAAACTGACAACCCTACAAATGTCATTTTACTCCGTCTTCAAAAAGGACAGACTATAAGACTACAGACCATGTAGTTTCTCGCTTAATTTAAGGAATAGTAAATAAACAAACCTTCCTTTTGTGAGAGTGGATAAATATCTTATTATTATTGTAATATATATAGTTTTTTGACCTACACATGTGATACGTAGGAAAACATATAATAAAATTGTAATAATATGTAATAAAATTGAAAATGTCAAATGATTTAATTGTGAGAGATAAATTTATGTGGTATAATTAATTTTGGATTTTCAAGGTTTATAATTAACCCACTTACTTAAATAAATAAATCTTTTTCAAAGTTGGTTTATCGATATTTTGGAATCAGACGTGTACGCCGAGCATCGAGTATATAACCAGTATAGATACGAAAGTAATAATAAGTTGACAAGTTCTATGTTCAAAACCGGAACGCACTAAGAGTGACAGCGACAGTCAGTGAGTTAGCGATTTAAACGCGCGTTCATGAAACGCGCGATTGCTACACTTGCGATTTGCATCGATGCAATCGCTTATAAATCCCAAGTGTAGCGATGCAATCGCGCGTTTGAACTGATGCAGTCGCGCGCTTGCATTGCTACTTAAAATTGCGCGCGTGTGTAAAAGATAGCCACTGCATCAGTACTGCATCGCATTTACATTGGTGTTAAAAGTCAAACTCCCATCCATCAAATTCAAATGAAAAATCGAACATACAAATAGTAACTAAAAAGTCAAAACTATATCTATGGCCAAAGAAGTGTGGCGAGTATTCTGAGCCCAACAAACATGGTTTGCATAGCATTGATTTTCAGCCAGAACCTCCCTGGCAGGAGCTACGGTCTTACGTTTGTGTAACAGGTGAAAATGAAGCAGAATTTGCATAGACCTTGAATTAAGCTATTTGAGTAGCGCGAAAGTAGAAAAGAATAGAACAGAAATAATAATAGTAATTTACACGACAAAAACCGATAGCGATAGTCAATTATAAAACAGAAGTTAAAATTTCCTTAAATGGTAAAAAGCGGAATAAAAAAAACGAGAAAGAATCAAATGAATGTTTGAAGATAGAAAAAAAAACAAAAGCACAACAGTTATCCCATACAGAAACTTACAAAATACGTGTAAAATTTACAACATATTTTGTTGGCCCTGGGGTGATTCAGCATTTTTCTTTTGAGCAGTTAAAAAAGTTGTCTCTTATGCTCACATTATTGCTTGGCGCCAGAAATAGTAAGGTGGCAGTACTTTCTTGGACGAACCCTTTCACATGGAGCTCTACTGCTACGGTGTGGTTATCTGCTACGTTATTTTTAATTACGTTATTTAAATTATTTTTTGGCTCAAGACATCATATTACAATACATCGATGTTGTATTAAAAACGATACAAACCATTTTGAAGAAGAAGTCGTAGGGGTGTAGGAACATTATGAAACAACCCGCTGCCAGCGAGAAGAATCCGAACATGAGAAGAACGAATAATCCTGAAACAATAAAGAAAATTAAGTCAGATTTGTGTTTCTACTCGAAGAAGAGAAAGAGAGTTATGTTTAAAAAGATTCTATGTATATAATTTTATCTAAAATCTACGTAAACGTTATTATAGACATTTTTTATTTATTTTATTTTATTTATTTGTCAGGACGAACAAGTTATGCGCCTGGTGGTAAGCGACTCGCCTGTCCGTAGCAGTTGCAATGTTGCTCAGAGCTCGATGTAAAGACATCGCAAAGATCTTGGAGGACTGCCACCGCGCCCGTCACCCTGAGACATAAGTTGAAATGTCTCATGTGCCCGTAGTTTCAGATAAATACACCACAAAAAAGTAGACAAATTGCGTTTATTTATCAGAATCTACTTTATATTTATTTATTTATCTATTTAAAGTTATCATATAAGGCAGTATGGATGGAGGAATTATTGCCGGTATTCTCATAGAATCTTAAATATAATTCATTATATATATGTTGGAGTATAACCGAACAGGGAGATGTTGAAGGAGACTAATTGAGTCAGCAATTATTTGATAAATTAGTATATTCATTCTTCATTATCAATTTGTTAAGCTGGCGATGAATAATTACGTCAAATTAATGAAATTACATATACAGCCAAGTTTGCAAGTACACACGACAACCGGCGACCTGTCAAAGTTCTTCTTTCCCACCGAAAAACACACAACATTCAGTGTTACCTGCTATAAAATAATAATAACTTTAGTCATTGATTTAGCGAATAAAGTAGGTACTCGATATTTTTTTTGATAGTCAGTAATCGACTACTTTAGTAACGTGCCGTTATATATATACAATTATCCTTGCTACGGTAACTTAGTCGCCAAATTAGGTCTGCGTAAATATCTTGCAAACCAAATTAGCGTGATTTACGGGAATCTATTATTATCAGTCCGTAGACAACATAAATTAAAGCTTACTGTTCAAAAATGGAAATCGAAGCCATTGAAATAACAAAGTAATAACGTTAAATCCCTCTCCTGTGACGTTTGGTTTGGTGCAGATACGCGCTTTTTGCCAATACTACACACGCGGACTTGCACTTTCCGTCACAAGTGCTTTTATCACGTGAAGATTATAAAAATTATACTAACTATATTATCAAACTCTCCTATTAGAAAAAGAAGAATAGCTGCAGAAAGAGGTGCAGTGGTAGTACTTATTTTACGGTGACCTTCAGAGCCACGCTAATACGTTGTGTTAAAAACACTCTCCGATTGGCTCGCGAAACTGGATTACGATAGTACAAAAAACATTATCACCGCTTCCTAAGGTTTAAAACCTTACACACACAAACATACACATACAAAATCAATCACACTCAAACACACGACAATGCAATTATAGTACATCTGTGATTTAGGTGGTGGAGTGCCTGGGGATTCGCAAAACTGGTTTCTTCCTAGTGCAAACTCCAGCTGTCTTAATGGAATTTTTTAATATTATTGTACCAAAACTTTTGTACTTTACATTTATAGAGAGTAATAAATATTTTTATATTTGTATTTAAAGTAGGTACCACCCATTCCATTCATCTATAAAAATCAACTAGGTACGTGGACTTTTAAAGATTGACGTCATAGAATTTTAAATTAACCAAGACATACCAACGATTCAAGGTAATGAAAAAATGGGGTCAATAAAAATATACATAAACGTTTGTATATATTAATGAACATACAAAAAATAACGGCTATTGAGTTTTTTGTGATATCTAGTCACGAGACGAACAAATCATGCGCCTGGTAAGTGACACTCCTATCCGTAACAATTGCAGTGACACTCAGAATTTTAAATGGCGGCAGTACTTGTAAGAAGATTATTTTATTTGGAACGTTTTTTTTCCAAAAATCAGTGTCACAGACGCATTTTCATAGCTAAGACAAAAACTGTAAGATGTACTTAATAATGTACCTGTTGTAAGGGGTATAATGTGCTGTTGACCCTTACTTACTTGTTGTTGTTGTTAATGTTAATTGCTTGTTTGTAGAAAGGAAATGTTTTATTGAGTAGAATTACGTGTGTTCGTCTTGAAGTTTTAATTTATACTAGAAACTAAAAGGTAAAAAATAGCTTTAAATACGTAAAAATTATTGCTGTCCAAAGTAATTCAAACTTACAGTTCGCAAACAGATCAAAGTTATAATCGGTGCTGGGCTTGTTATAAATTTCATATGTCGTATACAGCTCTTAACCAACTGAGCAACAGACCGAGTCTTTGGTTACTCGGTCTGTACCTCACTCACCTAACGAATTTCTTAATGTGTTTCTAGAGACTTTTCTATTGGGTCTACACAGCTTTTCATATAATATATAAAAAAATGAACATGTTAAGTATCACGTAAGTATAAAAATTGTTCAATTTAGCTATTTATAAGGTTATATGTTACAAATACATTGTATACTTTAGGTATAGATAACTAATGCTTGTGCTTAATTTGTTTTTAAATGCTTATATCGTTAGTGGAACAAATTACTTTAACAATATTCACGTTCTCTGGTGTCATCATTTTAACGTGTAATAAATTATAACGAACAAATAGATATAAAAATTATTTATTTCAACACAAAGGAATGGATACAACAGTAAGTAAAGACTATGTTAAATGGCAGCCTTCGTGTAATAGGGGGGTTTACATACGTCCTCCGTCCGAAACAATTAACAAGTCCCATGTGACTGTAAATTCACCAGCGCTTTTACTATCCAAAACAGGAACGCTTACATTACAGCTTGGCGACAGAAATAGGTAATAACTCTTGAAGAGTTCTACCGTTACAAAAAATATTTTACTTTCTGTTCTTATTTATCACTATCAAATTAAAAGTGTAAGCTTTGACTTAATAATGCAACAGAAAGTGAGGATCTATAAATAGATTCAAAATGGCAATGAAATACATCACGTGAACAAAATACCGGTTCAAAACAAACCAGCTTTCGCAAATTGGTAACTTAGAATTTCGACAACGTCATTACAGAGAAACTTCCTGCGTGAAGGTGAAGTTATTTTGAGGTGTGTCATTTTTTTATATAATTTTAAATGAATAATAACGATCTGTATATTTTTAAGCATTTCAGTCAGGCACTAAAAGCTAATCATCAAATATATAACCAGAAATAGAGACGTAATGCCATTTAATTTGTTTAAAAACTATTCTCCCAAATCATTACTGTGACAACTGCGCTCCGATTGGCCAGCCCGAATTCGAAACAATTGACGGGTTTCGACAATTATTTCACTTCAAATCGACCAATTTAACTTGAAGCAAAATTACATATTTAATAACCGATGAAATGGTTATGTACTCGATGGAACTAACATACATGTAATATAAAAACTAATCTACAAGAAGTGCACATGTCGGCGACGGTGGTAGGTAACCTACCTCGGAATCCTGAACACAACGCAAGTAACCATTGAAAATGTATACAATTTTAAATATCTCAAGAATTTTTAATTATATAGGTAGCCTAAGGTTGTAAATATTCAGATTATCTATGCCTCTTACAAGATCTAGACATAAATACTTGACGACAAGTTCAGGGTGAACTGGTCTAGATTTCTCGGTACACTATACAGGAAATATGTCAAATTACAGTGGACTAAATAACCTTTGATGTAATTATCGGTGGTAGTCGATATTATCAGAGGTATTATGAGTATAGGCTGTCTTATCACCAGAGATGTGTGAGGTAGCTAGGCGGTGTGCGAGGAAGAAATCCACTAATAGGGTTACTTCGTTTTCCTAACATTGCATAGCGCAACTCCGAAAACGTCTAGCGGAGCTAACTATTTGCATATACAAAAGCGAGAGACGTGTGCGAAGGATGCGAGCGACCGTGACGCTTCCACTTACCCTACTACCCACCACACACGCACAGCTGAAAAAAAGTTTTTATAACCGACTTCAAAAATAGGAGGGGTTCTCAATTCGACTGTACGTTTTTTTGTTTGAATGTTACCGACCCGTTGTGAACCGATTTTGATGATTCCTTTTTTTGTTGGAAAGAGAGTACATCAGAAGTGGTCTCATTTAAATTTGAAGAAAATGTTCCACCTCTAAGGGTGGCAAACTAGGGGATGAATGATTTTTGAGGTCGGTTTTTTTAGTACTCTGTACTGAGATTATTTTTTATAACATCAAGTGACTGGACGAACAAGTCGTGCTCCTGATGGTAAGCTACACGCCTGTCCATAACAGTGGGAGTGCCACTCAGAGCTTTAAATTGCAAGATCCGAGGCGCACTGCCACTGCGCCCTGAGACATAAGTTGACAAGTCTCATGTGCCTGTACTGGCAAGTACAGGTGGAAATAAACTTTTTTTTAACGATATCAGACTGTGTCAGTGTGTGTGTGTGTGTCGGATAGAACAAGCGTGTAACATAACATTTCTGAAGTTGAGTCATCTACTCTACAATTTGATCCGTGAAGATCTCTACCAGTGTGCGTATGGCACGTTGCTACGTATTTTCGGTTCTCCTGTAAGACTCTAGTCTTGAACCTGAACTACAACATGAGCAACTGCTTGGAAGCTTTTGAAATGAGGGTCTACAGAAGAATTTTATAAATATCGTGGACGGATAGAGTGGCCAATGAAAGAGTATTGCAGATGATGAACAAGAAATTAGAGATCTTGAGTACTGTCAGAAAACGCAAACTACAGACAGTACTTTAGTCACATAATGCGTAATGATAAATACGACCTGCTCCGTCTAATTATGCAAGGAAAAATACAGGGAAAGCGATCACCTGGAAGAAGGTGTACTTCGTGGCTTAAGAATCTCCGGACATGGTTCAAGTTAAGCACTAGATCTTTGCTCCGTGCTGCTGTGTCTAAAATACAGATAGCTCTAATGATAGCCGACTCCGGTAGGAGATAGCACCTCAAAAAGAAGAAGTTTAACTTGTTAAGGTTGCTTGAAACTACTAAGAAATAAATTAATTATTTTTAATGTAAGAGACACATGTCCCGCCGCGGCACTTATACTGAAATTGATTTAACAAAACCGTTAAATACGCATGAATGTAAAAAAACCGGTAAAATATGAACTAATCGTGTTGCGATGTATTTTTAATCTGCGTTTAGGTGGAACAGAACCTTGAACCGTTGAACGGTGCGTTTTTGGTGACATAGGTATAAAATTAACTCGGTTAGTTGTCTTTGTGGGAATTTATACACAAAAAAGTTAAACACAAATATGTACATTTACAAAATGTTCTTCTTATGTTATAATACTTTAACAGAATAAGAACTCGTTGAAGTGTTTTTTTACCACCACATATTTTTATGATATTATGTGACTGGACGTACACGTCGTGTGGTGGTAAGTGACACGCCTGTCCATAGCAGTTGTAGTGCCACTCAGATCTTTAAAGAGCACTGCCATTGCGCCCGTCACTCTGAGATATAAAGTGGACAAGTCCTATGTGCCTGTAAATTCACCAGCACAGTTATGCTTCAAAACAAAAATGCAGAAACGTTCAAATGACTGTTTGGCGGTAAAAAATGTAAGGTGGCAGCACCTGGACGGACTCTTTCACAAGGAACTACTAGAACAGAATTATTAAAAAGTAAAAAGAGATCGCGAATTAAAAAACATTTAACCGTGACAATAGTTTTAAACTGTCCAGTACATGGAATCCCGTCCTTAGTGCGTGCAGTAATAAAAACAAAAACACCTCGAGTTCACTTTCGCGTGTGGATGCAGTGAGTGTGGTTTGTGGGAAAAAAGTGAGTGACAATGGTAACGCCACAACAAATCGCGATGAATGTAGTTGTCGTCGACAGCGCAACAGGGTAGACAGATATGTCTGCTCTTAAAGCTGTCATCTGCGCCGTCCAGTCAATCCGTGACCATGGAACGTGCAACCGTTCCGAAATATCGCGAAAACAAAAAGAAGTTATACCGTGGTAAGAAGCCTGAGATTAGTGATAATCATTAAATAAAAAGTAGTTTATTGGATCAAAACTTTACAACCAAAACAGTAAAAATAAAAAACAGAATTTTAGAAAACATTATGTAAACGGTTCAACGCCATCTAGCGGCGCCTTACTAAAACTACATACAAAGATTTATGTTAATAAGTCTTACCGGAAAAAAACAAAATAACAACTCCAGTCCTGTCCAATGCTGAACTTATTTAGTTCTTTACCTAAATGATGATTACCTTGAGAATCGAATCCGGGAAAGTCGTTGCTGTTTATTCACTGCAACACGTTCCTACCAAGTCGTAAAAAGATAACTTGCTATTGTTATTTTATACTACAATATTTAAATAACAATTAATTACAATATTAGGTCAATAATATACATGATTTTATTTATAATTCTTTTGATGATAAAAAAAGATTGTTTACTTCGTTCGTTGTATATAATAAATAAAACATAGGAAATTATAAAATATTGTATTTTATTTATTACAAATATTGTTCTTTTTTGAGGTGAAGAATTTGCTTTGGCATTAGAGATCCTTGAGAAAGGGTTCGTCCAGGGAAATGGTAGTACTTCCCTAACTCTATTCTGGACGAACCTTATCTATTTCTTCTGCCAAGCAGTAATGTAAGCTGAGTTACAGTTTAGAAGGGAAAGAGTGCCGCTGAAAGTACATATGGGACTTGTCAATTTATTTCTATTTAAAGCTCTACCAACCGAAAAAAAATGCTGCCAACCCAGGACTATATATTAACATCATAAACAAAACTGTTGTTCCATGACTTTTTACAAAATGTAATAAATTTATCAAAAACAAGTTTTTGTTGTACTATCTGCACTTGTTAGATCTATATTACGTAGTAAGGCAAGTTCAAACGTGCAAGCGTCCTTCGCGACGACTTCCATTCCCGTCCTGCACAGAGTTATTACCGTTTAGAGCGATCTATTTAAGAGTCTATAATACGCCAAATACCTTTGGTTGATTCTGCATAACATTTTCATAGTGTTGAATCAATTATTTTGGAAATAATATAGAGTAAAATTGAGGATATATACTGATTACTATATGTCCAAAATAAGCCGTATTAGTATGGTAAAATCATGGGACAGAAGTTGTTGTTTAAGATGTTACTAATATAGTCCTGTGACGTTGTTAGTGTTTTACAAATAACCCTGCATAAGGTAGATAATATTATGTTACGTCTAGGTATCTTTCTAAGGCGTTAGATCTAGATCTTTCTTGCTGCTTTTACCTTGATCGAGGTTACGTCTATTTATGGTTAAGTAAACATGTAAATAAAATATGTTTAGGATCAATTTACATTGTTGCGGAACGGTATTGTGTTTTATATACTGCCTCTTGTGCATAGGCCGTGGGTTCGAATCCGTGCATCTCCAAATTTCTCGAAAAAATCTCACTCTTTCTCGGAAATGAAAATATCGTGATTACTAGCATAGTCTTCAGATGCTGAGTCATCTACCCGTTTGATATGCATTTTGATGCCTATTTCTGTTGTATATTTATGTCATTTACTATAATTACATCTTATTTAATTTGCATGCACATGTCAAATAAGCCTGATTATATTTTATTTTTACATAGATCATCGAACCCAGTACTTCCGCTTCCGCGCCTACACATCTAATTACCGAACCATTGTGGATATGTCATTAATTATACTTTAAACTGTAAGACACGCACAAGGTTGTTTATGCCAAAAATAGATATTTTTTGCAACACCTTCATTACAACACATTTTTGCTGATGTAATAATAATAATGAATAATGTGTGCAATCAGCACATTTTCCTATAGCATTGTGGACTCTATCTCAGAGGCCCAAACTTTTAGTTCCGGTAAAACCAAGTGAGTTTTTTTTTATTATGAACAATATAAGTGCACATTTTCATCTCCATCTTAGTTGATGGAATGTGACGATTGTAGCATGCGTACCTACATAATGCCTATTCACTCTTGTCTTGAAAAGGCCCAAGTTATAATGTTCAGGGAATCAATCTGCAGGCACAGAATTCCACTTCTTAGCCGTTCTCCAATTAAATGTGCGATGCTTCCTGCGAATCCTTGGAATGTCCTCAACATAGGGGTGGAACCCCAGCGTACAACTAGTCCCCGATGATAGCAGAGGGAAAGGCGGAATCAAATCGTGCCATCCCCTACACTAGTACAGTCTCCGTGATATATCCAGACGAAAAACCGATAAGCAGTAATTATACGATATTTTTGGCAACCTTGGAGTTAAACTGACAGCCTACAACCCTCAGAATGCCAGATGGTACTGCGGCGTACAGTCAGCTCTTCCGGAACTAAACCTAGGGCCTCTGACATGGAGCCCATATGCTTCACATTACTTCATTTCCGTCACGGAAATTTTACAACAAGGCCAAATAATTAGCGAACTTTTTTCATAAGTCCGAGGTCACTTCCGATTAGAGGCTTCTAGATGTAACCTTTTAAAAGTAGAAGTTAATTGAGTCTTAAATGTCTATCTGCATAATTAGAGCCCCACTGTACACTATGGCTAAAAACAACTATGATGCAGCTTCAGGAATCTCTCTATGTAAGGAACTAAGGGTCCCACTAGTTCAATGTATGGAAATTTTGAGTTACAATAGTTCCACGCGGTACTGGGTACATGGAGTTAGTGGAAATAAACGGACTAAATCAATTTAAAGAAATTAATTAGGGGGTTTCTAGAAAGATAATAAAAATAATCTTTTTTTTTTCGGAATTCATAAATCCATGTTTAATTAGTAACAGGCTCTGCAACATAAATAATACTCGACAAAATTCACAAACGCATGATGCGAATAAACCTTCATATTTGACACATTGTGTTTTAATTTGGTAGAGTGTCACTTACTTGACAATAAGCGCGTATGCATACTTCATCCGATTTCTATTCATTCCGAATCTGAGACTATACAAATCTAGAAAACTCGGACCATCTTCGGATATCGCTTGTGCACCTAGAGATAAAATGATCCGTATTGGACGTAGTGCGTAAACCCATAATACAAACATCGCTTGCCTACCTTGCCATAAAACGACACTTATGACATTTTGGACCGTCTGATATGAATCAGACAAAGTAGCTCCCCAGACTAACTATGTCAACAGATTATTGTTAAACTTAGATCGAGAAAAACTTATCACACTAAAAGTCTCTCTCCTGGAAACTTGACATTTTGTACTTGTGGCCTTATTACCGCACGGATGCAACTAGCTAGTTCCGTCATTTAATATCATAAAAAATACTTTATTTTTATTACCTATGTGGCGTGCAGTATTATGATTCTATCAGATATCAACAGAAACGAGATCCGGTCAGAGCGTATAAAAATTATATTACAATATTAAGAGTTCAACTACATCAATCGTGTAACCACAGACTAAGGCATTTAGGCTACCCTCACAAGGTGAATAACCTTCTAAAAATAACCAAGATTATTTTTAGCTTGCGTTTTTGCAATTCGCTTTTTTATGTAACCTCATTTTGAAGGAAGCTTCTCGAATTATTTTGCACGTGAGTTTTGTTATGGAAAGTTACGGTGGAAGTTTCCGCTTGCAGTTAATATTGTTTTGATATGGTTTGAGCTGTAATCAAAGATGGCCGCTATATGGGTTTTGGAAGGAGGATAATTGCTACATATAAAACAGCTCGATTTGCGCTATTGATAGTTTAGAAATAAATTTTTCAAGAAAGGAACTTTAATATCTTACCTTTTTGCTTTAATATCGCCCTATGTCAAATACAGCCACGGCAGTCAAAAGTGCTTTTACCACATGAAAAAATAATAAGAATGTGAAATTTTATAACCTCCTATTTAAGCATAAAAGTTTTCGACTAATTTAATTTTTTTTTGTTTTGCAGATGTGGCCTTATTACAGCAAAAGTGCGAATTTACAGTGTGTTATTATTTAAATTTATTTAATATCATGATGTTCGACCACCATGATATTCAATGCTATGCTGTGCGTTTTGGCTGAGCGAAGAAATAGATTTCTCACAGATGGCGCTGCGGTAACAACCACACAGAAAAATTCGTATGGTCCGCTGGTTCGTTCCGTGACTTAGTTGATATAGAGTCTGCCACGGTTGTATTTATTGAAATTATTAAATTATTTTTGTATTAATGTAATTATTAATATAAATTCGGACATCGAACAAAAGTCGTGTATTCTTAACCATTATTGACTTTGGCATAATGTTAGTGAGGGCTTTGTACAGTAGTGATGTACATACTTGGGTCATAGACCTATTTGATGTCTATGTTCTATAATTGTTTATTATGACGCAAAGAAAAGACATGACGTAGGCTGGGGTTCCACCCCTATGTTTAAGATATTCCAAGGATTCGCAGAAACGTTTCGCTTCCGCATTTATGTGACGAACGGCTAAAAGTGGAATTCCCTGCCTGCAGACCTATTCCCCGAACTCTATAACTTGGGCTTTTTCAAGGCGAGAGTGAATAGGCATTATTTAGGTGTGCATGCTACATCGTCGATAACATCGTCACTTTTCATCAGATAAGATGGCGCACGCAAGCAGTTGATTATTATTTAATAGGAATTGGGTATTTTTTATGTACATTTGAATTATTTCTTGTTGCTTGTTTGTTTCGTTCACGCTATTAATTGTAAATTAATCATTTGTGTCTATTTTTAACCCCGGATGCAAAAAGAGTTATAAGTTTGAAACCTCTGTCTGCTAATTTAAGTTTTGTACCTAATTCTTTGTGTTGCACGTATAAAGCACAAATTAAAATAGCATCGCAGTCAAAAACTAAAGTTACTTCAAGCTTTTTAATGACAGTCGAGGTCCTAGTTCAAGAGTTCATTTGGGCAAAATACAGCGACTTTACCTATTTCTGACGCCAAGAAGTGGTAGTGCCCCTGCTATTCAACTTTTTTGTTCTCACCTGATGGAAAGTGACGATGAAATCGACGATGGAGCACGCACACCTAAATAATGCCCATTTGTAGTCGCCTTGAAAAGGTCCAAGTTACAACGTTCAGGGAACAAGTCTACAGGCAGGGAATTCCACTCCATAGCCGTTCGCCACATAAACAGCAATGGAGAGGCATGTCGCTTACCAACAGGCGCACGACTTGTTCACCCCGTCACTTGGTATAAAAACAGAAGCTCAAAAAGCACACATAACAATACATGAATATTCTTGGTTGGTGTGCTTTGACATAAAGAAGATTATGTTAATTTGCACACAGATTAACTAAAACAAAAAAAATACCGCATTCTTGCCTACACTTGCTTGTCCACAAATAAAAAAAAAACACATGGTAGTTTCCATGAACCATTGTGTTATTAGTATGTTTATAGTCAAGCTATTTATTACTTTAGTTCGAATTTCGCCTCCAGTGCAACGGAACAAGATTAGTTAATGTGTAGCCTGATCTGACGTCTTCTGTCCTCGTTTTTTTTTTCAAAATAAATCTTTTATGCTAATACGTTATAGAAATAAATTTATATATAGCCTGGACGTATATTTTCGTTTTTTGTGTAACCTTGTTTAGAGCTATTAATATATATTTATATAAAAAGTTTGAGTAAAACTTGATTGCGACTGCGTCATGTGTCTGTTCTAATGTCTTAGACATTAATACTGTCAGTAAAAGTCTCGATAGAAGTGTAAAACTTAGGTTATGTATTACAGTTGCCTAACGTTGCAGACGAGTTTATTTATTCATACTTTTTTTTACATTATTATATCGAGGTTTGTTTACAAGTGACTTAACAGTCACATGAAGATTTTTTGTTTGTGTTTTATTTTTATATATCGGTCGGATTTTTTTAATAAAAATGTTATAATTATACAACCACCTGTTTGACACGTTTACAAAAAACCTTTATTTATTTTTTATTATACCAAGTGACGGGATGAACAAGATGGTAATCTACACGCCTGTCCATAACAGTTGCAGTGACACTAAGAGCTTTGAATCGCAAAGATCTGAGGGCCAATGCCACTGCGCCTGTCACCCTCAGACATAAGGTGACAAGTCCTATGTGCCAGCAATTTCACCAGCATTACCCTTCAAAACCAGAATACAGTAATGCTGACAAGCTATGCTGTTACTAAAAATTTGTTATTTATTTATTTATTTATCAATAGTTATAAACTATCGCTACAGGATTTTACCTAATGCGATAGTAAGCTACATACGAAATAGCTGCCTATAACTAAAAAATAAGGAAACTTTCAGACGTCGAAACCGCTAGATTGGTTTACTTCAGCTACTTTCACAGTCTATCTCTAGAATCTTTGTCCTGCAGAAACGTGCAGTTAGGGCAATTTACAATCTGGGCCCCAAAGTATCTTTGAGAGATAAGTTTAAGGAAATTAACATTCTTACACTAGCCTCACAGTACATTTATGAAAATGAAATTTATGTTAAAAGGAATAGTTATTTATTTATGAAAAATAGTGACAGACGTAACATTAATACGAGGAATAAACATAAACTAGCTTTTCTTGATAGTCGCCTTCACAAAGTCAAAAGATCATTTAAGGCGCAATGTATACGCTTCTATAACAAGATTCCGGTTCATATACAAAATTTGCCTTTCACGAGGTTTAAAACTATAGTGAAACAAAAACTTTATACTAAAGGTTATTATACAACTTCTGCGTACTTGGATGACAAAGAGCATGGTAGTAACTCGTTTAGCTCATGGAGGTAGTCTCGATCTCTGATGTTTCAAATAAAAAAAAAAAAAATTGTAAATGTTATTTACAAAGAGCAACCCCTAGAGTTTCTTGCTCATTCTTTTCAGGGGAATCTGCCTTACGAATGAGCGGTAGAGTTTAACCATTGTGACGATTTCAAGTCTAATAATGCTTACCTATGAAATAAAGATTATTTTGAATTTGAATTTGAACTAACCTATATATTTTCACAAATTACAAACGAAGTTACGATTGTGAGTTCACTCAAAGAACGAAACGCAAGAGTTATGTATATGTAGTTCATATTAGCCTATGATTTTCACTTAGTTTTGACGAGTTTGTTACACCAAAAGGTGAGAAGTAAACTTCTTGAAAAGTAAAATTCTTACACTATAGACAACGTCGTAATTGGCAAATGTGAATATTAACAAGATCTTATTATAAACGTGTAAACATCATAAAGTCATAAAATCACCAATACAATTATGTACCTACGTAAATATCAATAAATAGAGATCGAAATGGAATATATTTATATAAACTTGAATCTATTAATACATCTATGAAAATTAATTTTTATCAAACGAACAAATGATTTTTCGAATCCGGCCGGATCAAAGGATTTTTTCTGAGTTTTTTTGATCTTTGTATTAATAATAAATAATTATAAGAAAGTAGTCCCATCGGAACAAACCACTACGACTTTGCCATTCCTAGTCCAGCAACCCTTGATGCCGAGTCTTTTACGGGCTTCCACAAAAACAGCATCCGACAGAGTTATACCAGTGCCTTTCAAGCCACGTTTAGCAGCCCATACTCTCTGGCGCAGTTAATGGTCACAAAAACGTAGAAGTATTAGACGAGGCTTTCCCATGGCCACATGACAAAAATCCGTGGTAGTAACCCATCTAGCTCTTGAAGGTTTTCTCTATTTATATTATTTGAAATAAATATTGTTAATGACAAATGTATTCAAGTGTACCTATATTTACAAAGAGCAACTCCTAGAGTTTCTTGATCATTTTTGTCAGAGGAATCTGCCTTATGAATGAGCCGTAGAGTTTAATCAGTATGACGGTTTCAAGTGTAAATTGCTTACCTATGAAATAAAGAATTTAGTCGACCTGAGTTTGTCACAAATCTATATACAGCTAATCAGGTCTTGGCATCTCATGTTTACATAACATACAATGTACACAATATATGATTAATAACAACACGAAGCACAATTTTGTTTACAAATTCGTCACGTTGTAACGCCTTTGGGTTTCTCTATCTCATTGTTTTTAATCTACTTCTCAATTCGAGAGTAATTTTCTTGTGTTTTTTCGCGCTTTCGTTTTTCACTAGATTTCGATAAAATTAAGAGGGAGCAGAGGACAAATTCCTAATCTTCGATTTGATTTTAGAGGGTATATCCACTTTAAAGTTAAAAATAAAATATTGTATGAGTAACTACACGATATATTCAAGCATAGACACTAATCAGAAACATAAAACAATAAAGTTTCCTCGATAGATAAAAATCACGAAATGACCTCTAATTTTCACATTTTTTCGATTCATTCTCGAAATGCTACAGGTTATTACGACAAAAATTAGATAATTAATTATATTTATGCATGATCGAGAACTGTCACTACGGATTTTTTTTTAATCCCTTTAGTTTTAGAGTTATTCCGCTAAAACGAATTTGGTGCTTTTAATGCGCAAAATTCAACATCTCCTGTCGCATGTCACGCGAACTTCAGGCATATATTTGTTTCACAAATTTGGGCGGAGCCAACATTAAAACTTTTTTGGCATGGTAATCCTATATGTTGCTTTAATACCAAATGAAGTAAGTAACTATAGTAGTAGAGCTCCTTGTGAAAGATACTGTGTTCCGGTTATGAAGGGTAAGGGTGGTGGTGAAATTACAGGCACACTGTGACTTGTCTACTTATGTCTCAGGGTGACGGGCGCACTGGCAGTGCCCCTCAGATCTTTGCGATTTAAAGCTCTTAGTGGCACTGCAACTGTTATGGACAGGCGTGTGACTTACCACCACTTGATATTATAAAAAAATGCCATCGTTACCTTAAGAAGAATTTATAGTAATTAAAATTAAAAGTATCATAGAAATAGAAATAAATTTACAAAGCTAAAACGCTCCTATAGATTCATTATAGTTTTTTACACTTTTAATTTTCAATTTACTGATGACCGTTCTGATCCTATGATTGATGAGTGATAGGTTTATAAGCAATTATCCCATCGATTTTCTGATTACAAATTTGCGTCATTACGTGCGTATATGACGCACTGCATGGCGTCTTTTTACAGCTTTATTATCTATTATGGATAGGCAATTTTGTAATTATAGTAATTTTTTGTATTGACAAACTTAATGGTCCAGTCGATAACATTCAAAGCGTTAGATCAGGAGGTCTCGGTTTACATTTCTGGATGAAATAACATTAAAAAAGTTCTTTTCCGAATTTGGTTTCAGGTCTTTGCATTCAACTAGCAATCTGGCTTTCGACTTAGTCATCTCGAAATTGTTAGTACGAGTGGAGGAATTTTGTATTACCGAGGCTTGTGAAGCCTTCTTCGACATGTTTCAATGTTGATTAACCACCACCCTTGGCGTGAAAGTATGTCCCAGCAAAATTTTAAATCCAAACTAAAAAAAATACATAACTGATCAAAAGAAAGATGCTGAATCACCCCAGGGTCAATAAAATATGTTGTAAAATTTCTGTAGGGATAACAGTTGTGCTTTTTTTTTGTCTCCCTTCAAAAATTAACTTTATTCTTTTTCGTCCTTTTTTTATTCCGCTTTTTACTTCTGTTTTAAAATTGACAATTGTTATTGGTTTTTATTATGTACATTATTATTATTATTTTATGTTCTTTTCTTTTCTATTTTCGCGCTCATCAAATAGCTTAATTCAAGGTCTGTGCTAATTTTGTTTCATAAATTACCTGTTACACAAAAGTGAGACCGTAGCTCCTCCAGGGAGGTTCTGGCTGAAAATCGGTGCTGTCCAAATTAAGTTTACACATCTGTGACCAGAGATATAGTTTTGTGTTTTTACTTACCATTATGTGTTAGATTTGACATTTGTATGTTTTTTTTTGTGTGTGGCAAATAAATGGAATTTTGAATTTGGAATTTGAATGTTTAATTGTGGCCAAAAGCGGATCAAAACAAAACCTTACAAGCGGAAATTTCCAATTCCTGCTGTAACGATGCTAACAACTTTCATTGTCATCCTACCTTTCTATCACCCTTTTTCCGGTTCCTGGCCAATTAGTTTTGAACATTTAAATCGTTTTCGAATTCCCTTTTCCCCTTAGAGGATGGATAAAAATAAAGGAAAGGAGCTAAGGCAGCTCCTGAGAAATGACGGTCCGAAATGTCACAGGGATCATTTTATCTCTGGGTGTACAAGCGATATTCATATTTTCCCGGATACGAATGGGACTTAGTGCACAAGCGACATCCGAAATGGGTCCCAGTTCTCTAGATTTGTATAGTTTGGGATTTGGAAGGATGCAGTGGGCAAAGGCGCTAAGGGTGTTAGTGCTGGTGGGATTACAGACATAGGACTTGTCACAGTGCCCCCTACGATCTTTGCATGTGTGTGGCACGACAACTATCGTGGACGGGCGTTGTTTGTCCCGTCACTGGTTACTTTTGCGGGGAGTGTTTTGTTTTATTGTACCTGTTTTGAATCGCTTTATCCCATCGAGTATATAACCAGAAATAGAGACGAAATAAGGGCAATCCACCCGTGGCAACTCTATTGTTTCCACTGAAATCACAAATTAGAAAGCTGAAATAGTACAGCGCCAACTACTGACCTGTGTGTACGTCTATACACGTACGTATATACCAAAAATATTCTGTATTTATTGTATTTAAGTGTGTTATCTAATTATGAGTGGCGGTGGTGTAGGAAAAACAGCAAAACATCTAATTACAAAACAAACGGAATCACATTTCATCGTTAATTAAATATAAAATATGTAATTTTTCAATATTCGTCCATTACAGCAAAGCTCAAGTTAAACTGGTAGATTTGAAGTGAAACAATTGACGACACCCGTCAATTGTCACCATAATGATATAGCAGAATAGTCTTCAAACAAATTAAACGACATTTCGTCTCTATTTCTGGTTATATACTCGATGTTGTAGCTTTGCTTTTCTTCCTCTGCATTCTCATTTTATAAAGGCTACAGTACTTTTCCATAACATATTTATCTCACGTGCAAAAGCACTCAATACACTTCCAATCGATAAAAATAATTAAAAAAAGACAAAAAGTCTGAAGCTAAAATTACTGCGGTTATTTTTAGAAGGTCGTTCACCTGGACTGGGAAGCCCTAATTGGCTTAATTTAAGTAGGTGAGCTTACGAATGACGTACGTTGAGGTTTTTTGTTTTCTTTTTACTGGCTACGGAAGCTTAAAAATGCGGTTATTAACTTGTTTGTTCCAGTATATTATAGTCGTAAATAAAAAAACTGTATTAGGTGAAGTGAGACCCAAAATAGACGCTGTGATGTATTTGACCGCACGGAAAATCTGTTTTTCGAAATTATAAACAATTATACATTTTTTGAAAGCTTGTGGAATTACATCTCTTTGCCAACTTTTGTTGAAATTGATTAACGGAAAGTGGGTGAAGTCCAATAAAATAGATTCATCCCCTAGTTTGCCACCGTTAGAGGTGGAATAATTTCTTCAAAATTAATAAACTTTTTCCAACAAAGAAATAATCATCAAAATCGGTTCACAAAATATTGAAAACCTCCTCCTTTTTTGAAGTCGGTTAAAAAAACTTTAATTCAAACTGTATTATAATACGCATCCTTAGCGTAATAAAAACAGATATGTAAAATAACTTTTTAGAAAGCTTGAAAGATTGTCACAAAAAATTTTGTCAACAACTACTTATGCTTAAACAGCAGACTTTCATATGATAAAAGCACTTTTGGTACAATAATGGCAGGATTTATTTATTTATTGCATCTTGAATAGTACATACAAACTTATACAAACATGGACCCTGTTAAGGTGTTGCAATATGCTGTTGCATTTGTAAAATGAATTTTATATTAAATCTACATCCATCTTATACCACGATAACCATTGACTTACAAATAAATGGACGACGGGTCTAATACAAAAACCACAAAAAAAAGTGTCCCAAGTCAACCTATTTAAACGTAGTGACATGTAAAGGAATATGAAAAAGCTAAAACGTTGAATTTAAATTGTAATGTCATCGCAGTACTCTTTAATTTTGCTTGCTTCGCTGTCAGTCGAACAAACGAAGACTAAAGCGTGAATGACGCTCTGTATACGATTTTAACGCCCTATAAGTTCGGACACTTTTTATCGCGGACCCGACGTCCATATAATTGTAAGTCAAAAACCATAACAATTTTAAATGTGTTAATATTGGTTTTCTAAATATTATATAATTTAAATATATATTCAAATTACATTTATGCCATATTAAAGTTTATAAATTTTTATCCGTAAAGAAGCACTTTTGGCACAATAGTGGCAGGATTTTCTAGTTCTTCTTTATAAATGTCTCGCAAGTGCTGTATTACATACACATACAATTCATTCCTATTGTTAGTTATTTTTCAACTTGTTTTTAGTTAAATTTAAAGTTATATGTTGTAATTTTAGTGTTAACTAACATTAGTACCACAGAATAATAAATACAGTAGAAGTGGTTAGTTAGTTAGAACTAAATTGATAGCCCCACTTCATCGTCGTTCAGCAATTAACCGCAAGATGGCAGCACATTGATAGTAATTTTAATATAATATCAAAACGTAGTAACTTGCAATAACAAGTAGAATTAAGGCACTTCCATTGTTGTTTTTTGATTAGTACTTTCATCATTAGTGCACTCGCATCTTATAAAAGCGGTTTCAACTGAAAACTAGCGTTACAGCAGGCGAGAAGCGACATAATGCTGAATTGATCAGTTTCAGAACTTGTTTTGTTCTTTATAAGTCTTAATAAACTGATTAAACGTTTCTTTCTTTCATTTGACGTACGATCATACGGGTTTTATCATACCAAGCAGCAAGTGTTGATATTAAAAGGGTAAGGGGTAAGGTAAAGGTTCAGTTTTACATTTGCACTATTACGTCTATACAAGCAATGGCGGAAAACTGTCAAAAAATCGGCCTATTCCAATAGTCCCTACTAGCTGTCCTCCCTGGTGGGGGACAATTGAATTTTTTTTCCCACTCTACCCTACCACAACGTCTCTGGTTAGGGTATTTAAGTGGAATTTCATTTCGACTTATCACTACCCAACCGTTTCTATTAATAAGTACAGTCGAGAATAAAATTATATCAAACGCGCTAAAAATCTGAGACAAAAAGCATTTAAACATGTTTTTGTCCCACGCACAATACTCTAATATCACAAACTTCAATTATTACGCGCGTCTGATACCAATCGCAATTTATAAATTATTATTATTTATTATACACTATTTGGTATTTTTAGCAACCAAGTTCTAAAATAATCTAAACAACTTTTTCTAAATATAGATGCACCAATTCAACATGGTGTTTATAAAAATACGCAAAGAAAAAAACTTAAATTGGTACCTGTTTGGAGGATGTGCGTCATGCTCGCGGCTATGGAGGTATCATTAATTATTTAATGTTGCAGTAATAATAAAGAAAAAAGGTCTTTTGGCAAAGGAGCAGACGAGACACAGGAGGCGGTCATAGACGACTATGCGTTGACAGCTTCAATAGTCCAACAACGCATAGGTTTTTTATTAATTTACAATACAACTATCACAACTCTATGTCTACACCATACAACCATACACTAGTACATTAAACAACTTACGGGCTTAAAATTGCGTACCATATAAGTAATATTACACTGACCACAGAAATAAAAACCAACAATTACTAGTAACTTTGGAAATATACTGATGTTGTGCACATTCGCTATTTTACGGCTACATAACCAGTGTTCCAACTTATTGAGTTCAAGTGCTGTATAGATACAGTTATGCTAAATTGTAGTTAATTTTTTGCATAACTTGGAACGTTCTAGGCTTTTGAGATGGGATACTATTGTTTATATTATTTTGCACTATGGTGGAGCTAGTATTTTTTTATATTAATTGTGATTTGGTAATAGGTGTTATTTAGTCGAATAATATTTCGTGTAAAATTTTCAATTAAATAGTGAAGGGTCATATTTTTATTATTCACAATTTAAAAATCATAAATATTTTTTTAAGTATTCGACTACTTCACTTACGTTGCTTTGATCCCATGTAATTAAAGCACTTGTGTTATGAAATCGGAAACAATGATCGTAGCACAAACGCCCAGATCCGAGACAATTTAGAAATGTTAGTTTTTCTACACTGACCGGGGCTCGAACCTGGGCCATCAGAGATGACCTTGAAAATCGGTGGGCACCGCAAACCACAAACTGTAAACCGCAAACTACAAACTGCAAACACTCGACCACAGAGGGCGAATAAAATAATTTAGGTTTAGTACTAATTGGCAACACTTTTATCTTTCCCTCGTCTGCTGCTTTGAAATTATTACATATTTCATTTTCTAAAATACTGATCCGTAACTTTCGGGTAAGTATTTTGTACTTAATTTTGGTGACAATTTAAAAAAAATTAAATATTTATAGAATGTCATCATGAAGTATCATTTTATATTCGAGTATGGTAACCTGAAATATTCTTTAATATTTCACGATGATATATTTGAGTAATTAAATAATAAAAATTGTCACCAAAATTGAGTACAAAAAACTTACCTGAAAATTACTGTGATGTCCCCTAACGCTTGTAAAGTAAGTAAGTATGATATTAACTGTTATTGTTTATTATCGTATTAGTGACTTTCATATCGTTTTGTCTTTCTCATCACTAACCTAGCGGACGTTGTTATTGGAACTGTGTTAGATTTTTATATGTGAATAACATGCCTAATTGAAAAACAAGTTACAACTTAAGATATAAAGTACTAAAGCAAACACAACTAATAAATATTTAATTATGAAATTTTCATTGAGGCAAAACGGCAACACCATATTAAATTATATAGTCTACAGGTTCTCAAGCTTTTTTGACTCGAAGACTACGTTCCAATTTTTTCTGTTTCGAGTTGACCCCTGCCTTTCTAATATGGTTTTTTTATACATTCAACTTCAAATGTGTTTTTGACAGCTGACACAGTGATACTAATTTCGATAACTGTAGAGTTATAACCTTTATATATAAAAAAGGATGTATCCGAGTCAGTCCGTTCGTCCGAGTATGTTGTTTATTGTAAAATGTTTACTTTATGGGTCATTTATGTCTATTATAAAACAGTATTTGGTGTGTACATAGGTACAGATGGTATCGTAATGTACATAATTCCATTTAGAGAAAGTCAAAATTTTGATTATGACCTGCCTAGGTGGGTTCCATTTTAAAGGACCCCCATTAACAGCTTAACGACATTTTTTAAATTATATCAAGTGACAGGACAATCGTGACGAACAAGTCATTCGCCTTGTGGTAAGCGAATTGCCTGTCCATAGCAGTTGTAGTGCCATTCAGAGCTTAAAATCGCAACGATGTGAGGGGCATTGCCACTGTAGCAGCCATCCTAAGACATAAGTGTCCACTTCTTTCAAAGTCCCGGGTTCAATTCCCGGGCCGGGAGAAATATTTGTATGGCCTACATTTATCTCTCTAGTTAGTTTGGGTGTAATTTGTAGTTGTCTATGTATGTGTCCATGTTTTCCAATATGCGTTACTTATTATTAAATTATCGTTTTTTTTTATAATATCAAGTGACGAGTGTACAGATGGTAAGTTACACGCCTGTCCATCAGTGCCACTCAGAGCTTTAAATCGCAAAGATCAGAGAGAGAGATTCCCTGGACGGACTTTTTCACAAGGAGCTTTACTATTATTAAAAACTGCTACCATATAGGTCCCTTTTACTGCAGTGGCTCCTGGGGTTCGATATATATAACACTTTGAGAATCATCGGTGTAGAAATAAAGCTTGTCATTACGGACTTTGAAACGTTCTTATCGTAAGCTACATAAAGTTCAATTGACTCTGTATTGTACAAACTTTTTATATGTTAATTGTAATAACTTGTTGGGTGACCTAAATATATTTTTAATTAAATTTTAATTGTTATTGCATATAGCTTCGGCCTCACGCTATGGAGCAACTTAGTTGTTTTAGAAGAGCGTTCAAGGTTCAAAAGAAGTGTTGTCGGGCAATATTGCAGACTCGAGAATTAATAACTGCTGACTATATCGATACCTCCAATGAACACTATTTTTCACTAAAAAAGAAACAAAAAACAAAATAAAAACAGAACAGGCCCAAAAATTAAGCTGGCATGCATAGTGTGTTCATTAGGAAAACTCCTCTCAAAAGTTTGTGGAATCACGTCTATTTGTTAAGTTTTATTGAATTCGGTTAACGAAAAATGGGTGTAATCCAATAAATCGGATTCAACTCTTAATAACATCGTCACATGTTTTTCATAAAAAAAAAGAAAATAAAAGACGACTGAAATTATTTTTTTAAATTAAACGTATGCAGTGGTTACGTTAATAGAGACGAAATAAGGGCCATATATTCCTGGTAACACATTAGCGATACAGCTCTTATAAATATCAACTCCCGTTTGCACTGAAATATAGACAGGCCAACTACTGACCTGTGTCTCCGTATATTCCAAAAAATATTCTGTATTTATTGTAATAAAGATAATATCTCTAACAATGCCGTGCTATTCTATTCGGTGGCGTGGGAAAAATAACTAAACATCTAGTTACTAGTAAACAAACGGAATCACATTTCATCGGTAATTAAATATGTAATTTTGCAATTTTCGTCCATTATAGCAAAGCTCAAGTTAACTGGTCGGATTGAAGTGAAACAGTTGACGACACCGTCAATTGTTTCGAACTCGGGCTAGCCAATCGGAGCGCAGTTGTCACAGTAATGATATGGCAGAATGGTTTTCAAACAAATTAAATGACATTTCGTCTCTATTTCTAATTATATACTCGACGAGTTCACGTGAACATTGTTATCATAATTCAACCATGAGAGTACATAAATTTGCAAGTACAATTAAGAGTATGACTTAAATTATTATGTAAATGTACAAAAACTTAATTGAAAACATTGTAAAGCTAATTATATACAACCTTATAAATATTAAGTGTTACTAAGGTTTCGATTCCACCAGAGATGGACGAGGTAGAGGTAGATGCGCGAATTAGATGATCATTCGAATGGGCAAATCATTCGCCTAAGGCGAATCCAAGCACAATCATTCGATTCGAGTCTAATGATTACCTATACTGAATGCCCTGCCATTCGGTCGGCACGTGTCGAATGATTATTATATCGGAACTAAGTCTATATTAAAATATTCCTGTCCTCATCACATTTAAGTAATTACCACATGTCAGATAGGACTAGGCAGAAATGCTCTATGGAATCTATGGATTAGTAGCTCTAATTAGTAATGAATGATCGTTCGAATACGAAAATAAGTCTGTTACTAATTTGTCAGTCGAATGACAGAATTAGTAATTACTAACGAGTCGGATTTTCAAATCATCTTTGTATGTACAAATACTTAGCTTCGTTAGCTGTTTTCCAACAAAGCTGCGCTAAACGAGTACAGGACAATGAAGTAATCCTTTTCGTGGATTTTTTCCTCGCACACCGCCTAGCTACCTCGCACATTTCTAGTGGAAACGCAGCCTTATTGTCGTTATAGTCAACGCCATGCTATGATAAAAACAACATCATAAATCAAGGAAAAATCTCCAGTAAATTCTATCACAAAGTTCTTAGTAAACAAGTACGGTACAATTAAAAATACTTTTGTTGATCTTGTTTTAAAAATAACTAGTCCATCGTAGGGTAATTAATTAATATTATAGTGAACGGAAAATACCAATGGCTTAAAAACACAAGGTTTTTTGCAATACGTCCATTAAGTAAGAAAAAAGTTGTGATACTTTGTTTGTACCTATATCCGCCTACAAGTGATATTGACTGTGTGACGTAGAATTTTATATTATAAATCGTAATCAAGTTAAACTAGATTACGTAAACAGATTTATAAAGATTTGTGACGATGCTGATCTCCTTCATAATCATCACACATTTTTATCATGCTCTTTTCCTCTGGTAGCTGTAGTTTAGTAAGAGAGCGTAGTGGTATAAAAAATGATGCACTGACCAACGCCCCGATGTTGCTAATTTTATTAAAACCACTGATTATTGTAATTCCAATAAAACTCCACCAAGATTATATTGCAATTGTGATAGTATTTGTTATTCTGATAATTTTTTTGCAATGGCAGTTGAGTCTCAATCATCCAGTATAGAACCAGAAATAAGACGAATGGGCCTTATATATATCACTTTTAAATATCAACTATCGTTTGCGCTGAAATCACAAATTAGAAAGCTGAAATGCGAAAAACTGACCTGTGTGTAAGTCTCCGTATATTCTAAAAATATTCTGTATTTATTGCAATAAAGATAATATCTCTAACAATGGGGGCGGTTGCATTCGGTGATGTGGGAAAAACAGGAAAACATAATTACAAAACAAACGGAATGACATTTCATCGGTAATTAAATATGTAGTTTTACAATTTTCGTCCACTATAGCGAAGCTTATTAGCAAAGCTTGTCGATTTGAAGTGAAACAATTGACGACACCCGTCAATTGTTTCGAATTCGGGCTGGCCAATCGGAGCGCAGTTGTCACCGTAATGATTTGGCGGAATAGTTTTCAAACAAATTAAATGTCATTTCGTCTCTATTTCTGGTTATATAATAGATGGTCTTAATAGATTGTCAGTTAAATGGCAATTATGACGCAATTCGCAAATTTTTGCGATGCGTCCATGTTAGCTTGTACACTTCTGCGATGCAACGTCGCATTTAAATTTAGCAGAATGGGGGTAAGGTACCGTACACTTCTCATTTCCAGTTTGTGTCGGAGATTGTAAACGTTATTTAAAATTAAATAATATGTGTGTGTGTATATATATATATATATATATATATATACATATATTCATAAGGAACTCTTTGAGTGCAAGGCCGACACGCACTTGGTAGAGTATTTTTTATTACATGCGCGTCTTTAAAATCGTACATAATTACATAATTGAGATGTTTTGTGAACAAAGTTACCCATTGTTGTTTTTTACGCTTCGAGAAATTAATGTTATTTTGGCACGGAACTGTTGTGGTTTACCCGAAATACTTTTGTATATGTAATTTGGGATTTTTACTATTGGTCAGCAAATCTAGCATTTAAATACATAACCCTGTAATAGGACAACGATGTTATTAAAGTTGCAGGCCGTGGATTTGTAAGACTATAGCTAGATCGTGTAGGGTCAAACGCCTTCGCGACTGCGGGCGATCGGAGCGGGGGCTTCGTTTGTCAGTAAGTTAGGCAGCCGCGAGGAGGACGACGGGGCGGTGTGGCCCGCTTCGTCGTGTGGAGAGGAGGGGGAGGACGTAGCTCCTTCTAGGTGCTGGGGGGGTTCCGGTGCGCAAAGTCGATCCCGGATCCTTCCCACTACAGCACCCGAGAAGGCCACCGTGGGGTTTTAGCCGGTAGAAGTCCGGCCCCCGCGGCGGAGAGGTATCCTAGGAGGATTTACCCACGCAAAAAAAAAAAAAAAGGATACCTATAAGCCAGTTTTCGGTGAAGTCGGACTGATATCGTATAAAAACAAAAAATATTTATCTTCTACTTTATAGCCCAAAACAATATTTCTGTTTTACAATTCTCCAATTTTATGTCCCAAAAAATATTTCTGTCTTACAATTCTCCAGTTTTTATATCCCAAAACAAGTATTTCTGATTTACAATTCTCAATTTCTAAATCCCAAACAAGTATTTCTGTTTTACAATTCTCCACTTTCACATCCCAAGACATTTTTGATACCCTTAGTAATACCGTGGTTTATTTAACCCTTTATGAAATAGAGTTTAAATTATGTGATAAAACATGTACTATATTGGTGCTGTTCAATAAACAGTCATGCTCCTTATCGGTTTAGTGATAACCTTTGTGTTAAATTTAACTACCTCACGCTTCAGTTCATAGAAGATGAAAGTGATGTATTTTATGATATCAAGTGACGGGACGAGCAAGTCGTGCGCCTGGTGGTAAGCGACACGCCTGTCCATAACACTTGCAGTGCCACTTAAAGTTTTAAATCGCAAGGACCTGAGGGGAACTTCAGCAGCGCCCATTATCCAGAGACATGAAATTGACAAGCATGAGCTTTTACATTTTTTCACCTCTCTAGTTTCTAGGCATTCTTTCTCATTAGAAATCTGCGCGCAAAAGCGTCTTTTTCACGCTAGTGTGGAAAAGGTTTTTGAAATTCGAACTTGACGATGTACTGTGGCGCACCTAACTTTTTCTTTCGATGAACAAAAAAAGATAATGTATAATGTAATGATAAAGATAATGTATATGATAACAACTACGCGATTTGTCGTATAATTACTTAGTATAAATCTGTTAGTATATCTGATATATCCGTTTTATTTTTATTATTGCTGACAATGATAACTAAGCAATCGTGTTTTATTAATTCGTAGAACTAAAATAATTTCAATAATCACTTAATCACACAAAATAAAAGCACAAGCAAGAATAAAAATTGATGAGGTGTAAATTCAGAACGCATCCGAAGATAAACTTTTTCTTTCCGTTAAAAAAGGTTTTATAGTTCAACTGTTTTTCTTTCATCTACCATTTCTCTCGCTATAGTGAGGTGAAAGGTTGTATGTTTCGCTCGGCATCAAAGTTGTTTTGCGTCTCATGCCTTGAAACCCTCGCTACGCTCAGGAATTTTTGAACCATTCGCTTTAAGTTGTCAAGTCCCATGTTGTTATAAGTCCAATTTCCCCAGTACCCTTATCTTTCAAAATCGGAACACAATAATGCCGACATTACTGTTTGGCGGCAGATATACGTATGGTAGCAGTACATCACTGGACGAAATCTTTTATAAGGAGTCTACAGCTGCTAAAACTTAGTTTCACGTACTTTATCATATCCTGAAGTTGATAATTCTGATGACAATCAATGGAAATGCCTTATGACTCGATTTACTATCAGGAGCAAGTGAGTTTTACATTCTTCTAAAAGCCTACGTTACGGATCAAAGTTTGTAATATAATTTAATTTCTGAATATTGGAGTAGGTAAGTATATACTACCGACGTACAGGACAGTCGACGATATTTTCAACCGAATGTTTGAACATGAAGAGGTATTAGGTTTAGGTAAATGTTCATAATACAAGAGGACATAGATGAGTACCGCGATTTAGCAAACTGCTTATAATTTTGTAAGCAATTGTACATAACTTTTTTAACCAACTAACTAATGTATGTAAAAAACGACAAAATTAACTTTGATGATGATTAGAACCACAGTCTGTTAATATTTCAACTATTAAACTGAAAAATAATTTAATGATTAAGACTGCCTTTCCTCTAGAGATGTGCGAGGATGCGTTACGGACTCTTTTCAGCTATGCGATATGTAAGTATCAGTTAGTGTCATAGTTTCAGTAACTCTAGTTTCCTTTTTCCACCGGAGCTGCGCTGAGCGAGGCTGAGGAAATGAAGTAATCCTATTGGTGGATTTTTTCCTCTCACACTGCCTCGCTACGTCACACACCTCTGGTGGAAAGGCAGTCAGTCTAAGGGTCGAAACACAAAATGGCGAATCGACGCGA
>NW_020653855.1:1749315-1777342 GCF_003589595.1 Hyposmocoma kahamanoa
CAAGGTAGCTGCTGGTCCTTGGCTTACCCAGACAGTCTATTCATTTTTTGGATAAAATTTTGTACAGATCCGGCACCGGGATCCCACGGGCCAAGCGTTTTAAAAAGGTAGTCGGAGCCGATGTCCTGGACTATATTTTATATAACATAAAACTACTATGTAGAAATACATTTATTTGCCAAGTTTAATTCGAACCGGTTAGCGGGTGGGTGTAATCCAATAAATCGAATTCATCTCTAAAATTTGCCACTCTTGGTGATGGAATATTTTTTCTTCATATTTGCATGGACATGCTGAGATAGCTCCTTTCCAACAATAAAAAAATCATTGAAATACATGTTGGAGTCATCACGTAATTTACACACATAAAAATAAAGTTTCTTAGAAGATACGAAGTGACTTTGGCGGGACGAACAAGCCGCGCGCCTGTCGGTAAGCGACACGCCTGCTCATAACAGGTACAATGCCATTCAAAGCTTTAATTCTCAAAGACCTGACGAGCATTATACCTGCGCCCGTCACTCTGAGACACAACCGCTTCCGTGGCCGAACGGTTTCCATGCCGGACTGCCACGCAGAGGTTCCAGGTTCGATTCCCGGGCCGGGAGAAATATTTGTATGGCCTACATTTATTTCTCTCCTGAGTTTGGGTGTAATTTGTGGTTGTCTATGTGTATCCTGATTGACGCGGTATACCGTAAACCGAAACTATCCCTTCCCGATCCATTGGCACTGCTTGGACAATAGTCTAGGCCATGCCAATCAAGAAGCGCCACCAAAATCAGGTAGAGAAAGCTAACCTGAAAATTATACCTTTACGGAACCCATGCCGTCACATGAGCTTGTTGAACGCTATTGAACCGAGTCACACAATACTTTCAAACCTTATTTTAATTGAAAATAGAACATCGAATTTCTATGCCAACTAAGCCAAGGAACGAACCAGCGGACCTTACGAACAAGGGATGGTGCTATTTAGGGTAGTCTCCACTTGCAGACAAGATTGAGAAGGCGTCTTTTCTGATAATAGGCGTTGAACACCTTTGTTACTTCTTTATTAATTGTAGCAAAATCTAAAACCTAAGTCATTGCACCATGGCACCCGTGATAGAGGGTTTCCGTAGTGCAGGGCTATGTTGAGTGTGTGCGTTCTTACAAGTTGACAAATTCCTTGTATCATTTCACCAACAGCCTTACCCTTCAAAACCGGACAGATTCTGAAGTTGTACCATGTTAAATAAAATACAACATGGGAATAACACATAAAAAGCTAAATGTATGTACATCATATAATTTTACTGTTCGTTTTGATTTAAAGCAGGTATAAATTTGAATTAAACTACTTACAATTTACGGATACTGTATTTAGCAAGGTTAACTTTAATAACAAGGATATTAACATAAATAACTTAAAAAGTAATTTATTTATTTTAATGTATTTTATAGTGCCAATCGCTATATGTAAAATAAGTTACGCAATTATAAAAAAAAACGCCAAGTTCGCACTGTGGATAATAGTATTGCGCAAATCAAATCACGGCCAAGTTCAATAATAATGTCTTTCTCGTCATCACTTTAATTTTCTCAGCCTAAGGCCCCGTTCACACAGCATTGCATAAATCTTACCGAATAAACAGTAGCGCATACATTACATATAAACGCACACAGCTCTATATACGTTTATCGAATACGCAACTTTAACGTATTCGGTGTGCAGTGGTGGCATAGTATTAATGCATGTCTTTCACAGGGCGCGAAATGATACGTTTTTTATCGAATAGTCACCGAACAAGCGACTTCTAGTATTGACGTATACGTATTCTATTTATTTTTGATAACCTCGAACTCTCCACACGTTTTAATAAATTGTCAAAATTATGTACTGACATCCGGAAGTAACTGAATTTTTTTTTTCGAACAATTTTTCAAATGCCTTTGTACGCACTGCTTCCGTTCTTCCGGAGGCAAAGCCGTTGGCGTCTTATAATAAACCAATATAAAAGTGCAACAAATCGTGGACCCGTCACAGACGTGTTCTCAGGGCGATTCCTGTGTGAATATTCCGGCTAACCTATGAAAAGAATATATAGACGATATATACATATATATCGTCTATCCGCTTATAATCGGATACGCTTAAAAATGTGCATGACAATGTTAGTAAACGAAGGCAACGTCCCACGTTTTATAAGTCTTCTAAATTTTCTACGACAAATAGATTTTATTAAAGAAAGTGATAGTATATTTAGTACTAGTAGAAAATTGATAAATAAAATAGGTAAAATCATTGACTTACAATTATATGGACGTCGGGTCCGCGCTAAAAAGTGTCCGAACTTATAGGGCGTTCAAATCGTATACAGAGATTCACGCTTTAGTCTTCGTTTGTTCGACTGACAGCGAAGCAAGCAAAATTAGACAATACTGCGATGACATTACAATTTAAATTCAACGTTTTAGCTTTTTCATATTCCTTTACATGTCACTACGTTTAAATAGGTTGACTTGGGACATTTTTTTCGTGGTTTTTGTATTAGACCCGTCGTCCATTTATTTGTAAGTCAATGGGTAAAATGGTAAAACAGAATTGCACGATTTAATTCCGCCTTCCCCTTTCCATCATCGAATGAGTGCCACTCACGAAACTCAACAATTAGTATGTTCTAGAATTATTAAGTACTTGAACGAGGAAGCGCAATCTGATCTGAATCTGAATCTGAATGACAGTTTTTATATATAGGCTGACTCGAAAATATCCTCAATCCGTACCTGATTATCTTAAAAAGGCTCATCGCCGAGGTCACAAATCACTAAGTAAGCAGACGCAAAGTTAACTCATCTAATTCTAAAGTTCAATGATTTGTTAATAGAAAAACAAAACGTGTAGGTCTTCTTGAAGTCAAAGTTTGTGATTTTTGTACAAAAAATTAGTTAAATAGTAAAAAAAAAGTTAAATAATAACTAAAATATACCAATACGGCGATTTCAAGTTTAAACTTAAATATAAACAAATGTTAATTTACACAAACGGTCGCTTCTTCGTCTGTTTTACTTCACGGTTTTTTGTGAATAGTAAATAATTCTTGACCTTTTCTTTTACATCATCACAAAATTTAATAGCATTACGCGTTCACATAATTTACATAATCGTTGATTTCACAAATTAAAGAGCACACATTGTTAATTGAAATGTAATACAAGTTGGCCTTTTTTTTACAGCCTATATAATGATCATTATGGATAATTACATAAGAACAATTGTTTGTACTAATTGTATAGTAATTAGTCAGTAGGTATATTGCATAACATACTGCATGCTATTACAGTTGATGACAAGGATTGTTGTTTTTACTATATATCACCTCGGGTCTTCGCCTACGTCATTGGAATATACGACAAATAACACTATAGGAATTATTTTACATGAAAGAAAGAAAAACGTTTATTATTAACAAAAACCTTTAAAAAATACCTTTAGAAAAACCTTTAACCTTTTAAAGGTAAAACCGCTTTCATAAACAAATTTTTTATATACTTGGGTGGTAGACTCTATAATAGGGTCAACAAATTCTGTCATATCTACTCAAAAACACAAAGAGAATGCAAATGGGTTGTTTCGAGCTGGCTTCAAAAACTGAACTACGAGAAGACAGAAGATTTACTAGTGTCTCCTGCTGTATAAAGACATGCATGCACACACACTTACACACACTCACTCACACACACATAAAACCTACCCACTCATCTATGTAATTTTTGTTTTGTATTGTAGTTTTGAACGATTTTTGTATATTCTTTTATTATTTATTTTGTTATCTCTGTGCCTTACGTCATTTTCGATTCAAAACAAGTATGTGTATTCGGGTGTTGGAGTTCAGGAGACTCATAGCACAGGTCTATCCTAGTTTGAGCTCCTGTCTCCCATCCTTTCGCTTTTATCTGTATCACTTCAACCTATATTATGTACATGATGGGAGAAAATAAACGATTATTATTATTATTCAAATTGAGTCACTATACGCACTTAAATCTAAAACTTAACACTAAAACAACAAATGGCTGTGTGATTTTAAATTAGTAAGTGTGTACAGTGGCGCAAAAGAAGAAAAGGATACGACTCGGCAATATCTCGGGCGAGACACACTATAATCATAAAATCCACTAATTAAGAGTCCGTACAACATCCGTCATTTTGGTTGGTTCCGCAGAACAGTGAGAGTGTTGAATCAATCACCTTGGAAAAATATATAGTATGTATACAGTATAAATATGTAGTGGTATGCAAGAAGACGTCGGTTCGAATCCGACCGGATCGAAGAAATTTTTTCTGAGTGTTCGATCTTTGTATTAATAATTATAACAAACTAGTGGAGTAATTTCACAAAAAATAATTGAATATCAATTCAATAAAAATTTAAATAATACAGTGAATAGCGACATCTCTCGCCAGGACTAGTAGCTGTAAAGGTACTAACTGGGTGATAAATCTGCCAGATTTCTCATAGCTACGACTAAAAAGTCGTTGAAAGACCAAGTACAAAGACACGACGGAAGCACATAGAAAAATTCGTGAGGTCCGTTGGTTCGTTCCGTGGCTTAGTTGGTATAGCGTCTGCCACGGTATGCAAGAATACGTCGGTTCGAATCCGACCGGATCGAAGAAATTTTTCTGAGTGTTTTTTCTGAGTGTTCGATCTTTGTATTAATAATAATATATAGTAAATTGAGAATATATGTACTGATTACTATACGGTGCGAAAACACGATTCATAAACATTTTCACGACGGAAAAAACCACAAACTTACCTCGAAACTTTACAAGACAACCACTGTATTCAATAAGTACTTTATGTATACCAATAGAACTGAATAGAACACATATAGTACACGATATACATTTTTCAAACGGCTCTAATTTTGTTTGTAAAAAAATATATTTTGAAATAAAGTCAGGGCGCGTCCCCGCTATGTCGTGACGACAGATTGTCGTGCAGTTTACAGTGTCGTGGCTTGTATATTTGAATGAAGTTGTTCACATATAGCACGACACGATTAACTGTCGTTCACGATTTTTTATCGTTACAACGAGAAACTGTCGTCACAGTGGGAACAGCTAGAACGACGATAAAAAACGTGACGACAGCTTGTCGCAGCTCCTATTGTCGTCACGTTTTAATTTATCGCTGTCCACACGTATTCTGCTCCCTGTAGCTTTGCTGTAGCGTTGGGTCGTAGCCAGAGATGGGCAAGGAGGCTGTCGTGAAACAATAAATTGTCGTCACGATCTAGTGGGAACAGCTAGTCACGACAGTCGTTCAACGATAAAAAACCGTCCACGACAGATAGTCGTGATATGGGAACAGGCCGGACACGACAGTCGTCCAACGATAATAAAACGTGACGACATAGTGGGAACGCGTCCTCGTTGTCATGGAACTGATTAGAGCTGAGGTAGTATGGACCAGTAATCGACACTCACCAATAACCTTACCAATAAAAACGTGTTACTATAATAGACAATTGTTCTAAATCTTATTAGAAATGAATTTAAAATAATCTCAGTTTAGAGTACTAAAAACGTCAAAAGTGCGTACAATTACACCTATTTGCCAAATTTTATGGAAAGTGCGTGAAACCAGACTCATTCCCTAGTTTGCCACCCGTAGAGGTAGAATATTTTCTTTAAATTTAAATAGGATAACTTCTGGGATACCCTCTTTACGACAAAAAAAGAATCATCAAAATCGGTTTACAAATTATTATAAAGTTATCGCGTAACATACATACGAAAAAAAAAATATTCAGGGAAATTGAGAACCTCTTCCTTTTTTGAAGTCGAAATCATCATCTTGATTGCTTGTGGCGTTACCATTGTCACTCACTTTTTTCTGACAAACCATATCACTACCACTGTATCCACACGCGGAACTAAAGTCGAAGTATTACCTGAACGCATGCTGCATGCATTTCAAAATAAGCAATGTTTCTAGATTCATTCATCCCTAATTGCTTTTCAGTGGAATATTTTACGGAATTCTTGATGCACGTAGTATAAAATCATCCATTATGTAATACGTAAGCATATAACTAAGCTATTATATTCAAGGTTGTGATGTTATTGTAATATTACATCAACCTTAATACATCCCACTGTTGATTACGGGTCTCTTATAAGGAAATGCAAAAACATGAAAGTTATGAAAATAATACGAACTATTTAGGAGTCGATATTATTATTTATTATTATTTTTGACAAATGAAGTTAAAGCCATTAGAAAAATGTATAGCGTATATCGTCTATTTAATTCAGTTGATACAAAAAACATTGATATAGGTACATGTAAAGTATTGAATACAGCGATTGTCTTGTAAAATTATATATCCTCAAGTTTAGTTATATACACTCCCGGACACACAACTCTAGCCACTTCGCATTTTCAGTGTTAAAAGCCTTCCGCTTAAACAATGTTTGATTGATCACAAACTCATAAAGCAATTTTGAAATTAAACTAAACGTCTTTACATTAAATCCATGTTGGAAATTTGGATTTGCAAAACCGGGGGAAAACTTCTTCTTCGACGAAAACACTGCTTTTGTATTCTAGGACTTTAAGACAAAAATGCGAGGTGGCTCGAATTACGTGTTCGGAAGTGTATTTTTTCCAAATTGTTATGCGGAACCAACCAAAGCCATTTAGGGTTCTATGGACTCTTACGCATAAAAAGGATATCGACTTATTTTGTTCCTGGAATCTTTAAACCTGTGCGTACTGCATCCTATTCGTGTTCGTTCCGAACCCGAGACTACATAAATCTAGAAAACTCGGACTCGGGCTGGTGAAATTACAAGCACATGAGATTTGTCACTCAGATCTTTCCGATTCGTGTCGCTTACCACCGGGCGCATGACAAAAAAGAAGAAATAGATTTCTCACAGATTACGGCAAAAAAATTGTTAAAAACCAAAACAAACAAATGTAACAAGCACAGAGAAATTCGTAAGGACCGCTGGTTCGTTCCATGGCTTAGTTGGCATAGCGTCTAGCACGGAAGTTACAGCGTCGAATTCTGGTTCGAATCCGGCCGGATCGAAGGAATTTTTTCTAAGTAATCTTTGTATTAAACTTTTGACAGTTCGAATTCTAATCAATTAGTGATGTCCTAATGCGTTTCCGATTCGATTTTTTATAACAATCGATTTTATTTAAGAAGAAGTTTTAATCGTGAATATGAGCGGGTTTCTTTTGCGTTTGACAATTTGTGTAGTCAAGAATTAATAAATAATGTTAATTAAGACTCAAGTGATGATCCCCGTTCATGTGGAGAAGAATCCGACGATTCGTATTCGAATAAACAATAAGAATTTAGGGTGCGTTAACTTAATTCACCTGAATTAGTTCACCTAGGTGCATTGAGTACACTTTTAGTAAACTTGAATCACCTGGGTGCAATGAATAAACTTAAAAGTAAACTGTATTCACCACGTTATTTAAGGACGCCAGGATTCAACTCGTTACATGGTACAGATACGGTGATGAAAAACTTTGTGATGAAACCTGGATGTCGAAGAAGGTTCACAATGAAGTTCCCAACCCGCATTGGACTAGCATGGCGAGCTATGGCCTAAACCCTCGCATGAGAGGACCCTCTATTTAACAGTGGGCCGTACAAATAGGTTACAGTATAATGAGTGTTCTGAGTAATGTTCTCGACTAATTTATTAAGTACCAAAATGTATCAATTTGAATAATTTTCGTTACATAATCAGTTGACGCGATAAATATCGGAGTTAAGAGTACGTCGCTTCAGTAAAATTAAAAATTAAAAGTCCATTAAATTAAAACCAGAAAGTATTGCATTTTTTGTCTATGGTTGCATGTCAATAATTTCGGAACTTCAGAGACATGTGTCAAAAGTTAACTAAATAGTTAGACGGATTATAGTGGAGTAAAATCACAAAAAATAATAATGCAAGGCAAGCGTCAAGTACCCTACCACGAATTTCTCACGAACTTTCGCTTTTTTTTTAACAACTGCGAAGATCGTTAACTCACTTTGAACAAAAGAGAAAAGAATTTGGGTTATTGAATAACGATATAGCGTTACAACCTTAAAGACATGGACATAGATATGTAAAGTGCCTCTGTCAAGAGTTCACCGACCCTTGATTTTATTTAATTTTAATAATGTTAATTTTAAATAAGTAACTTGGTGAAGAATTGAAAAAAAAAGTAGTTAATAAAAGATACGCGTAAAAATGTTTTTTATTGTGTTGTACTGTGTACTTATGTGGTGTTAGAATTTGACAACCGTTTAATTTACAGATTGTATGAATAATTTAGATAAAAAGTTGTTATATAAGGTAATAAAGTGATGTTTCCGTCCTATTATGCCACTTACATAACAGGTGGACAGTCTTGAGCACAGGTGGACATTATTGTAGGGTTTTGTCTTTAGGATTCTGTGGTTGTTGTGCAAATACCCAGTCTCATCAGGAGACCCAAGCTCTGAGAGGAAAAGGAACCTAAGCACTAAGAAAGGTAAAAATAACTCTGCCCGCCGTGTGCAGCCGTGCGGAACCAAATGTAGGGGTTGTACAAGACTTGAAAGATGTAGCCCTGCCCTGAGCAATAATCGAAGCATACTTTACCACCACACAGGAAAAATAACAATGGAATCGCCTTAAGTCTCGATTACTATGAGAACCGATGTCGCCAAAACTCATACATTTTTAATTTGAAATACTACAAAATCTTCATACTGATTGGTCGTAGTTTCAAATTTAAAAAGGAATAACAAATTTTGGTTTGTTAATATAAACCCTGTTGGCATATCGTTGGAATTTCAATACCTATTATTACAAGTTACCTATTATATTGAAATTTCAATCCATGTGCTGCCATCTAGCGGTTCATTAGGGAGTTATGAAATACTACCACGGGTAATATTTTATTATGCGGCTATTATTTTTGCACTCCAAAACAGCACAATAAGACATTTTTCTAGGATTTTAGAGAATTTGCACGAAAGAATGACACGACCATACCATGCAAAGCGAAAATGGCGGGTTGAGCTCAGATAGGTCTTTCGACACCTATAGTTGGCATGCGTCTGACGCTAACTAACCACTTCTACTGTATTTATTATTCTGTGCCTTACACCACGATGGCAATCATTGTAGTGCTGAAGAAGCCGTATCATAACATGTTTCAGATTTCATTTTTATTAATACTTATATTGATACAATTTATATACGACATGCTCTTGGCTAGATTTTTAACATTTTATTAGTAGATAAATAACACGAACCGGTTTTTTATTATGTCCCCCATGCTTATCCTTTTTTAGATCTGTTTGATAAATCCGTTTTAGAAATAGTTTTTTTCGGAAATTTTGCATGACAACAGAAATCTTTACATTAGGCGAATAGTTATAACACAGTTAGGAGTACACCTGCCACGTTGGGAAAAGGAAACCTATACTACTTTTTTGTAATAGGTACTAAATCATACGAACTAAGTAGTAAGCGATACACCTTTCCATAGCAGTTGCAAAGATAGCCCGTAACCCTGAGACATAAGTTGACAAGTCCCATGTGCCTGTAATATCACCAGCACCCTTACCCTTACAAAACCAGTAACAGTAATGATGACATTACTGCTTGGTGGCAGAAATAGGTAAGGTAAGTGAGATAAGTAAGATAAGTAAGTAACTAAGTAACTACTAATTCATTCGTCTACCCTCCAACGAATTATAACCTATACAACCCAATAGAAATGTAGTAGCGGTAGTATACATTCGATATTTATATAATATATCGGATATTTTCTGTGGAGAAAGTTTAGACTGTAGACTTTATGCGATTCGTAGACTTTACACGTTTACCAAGGACACCTATGACAAAATAACCATTCACTATTAGCGAAAGTACTTGTTACAAAACAGTCACAACTTACAATTTAAAGTCAAAGGTACTGTCAGCAAAACTGAAGCCTTCCCTGTCTTTAAATAATGTTGTCTACTAGCGGAGATTGCATTTAGCCCCGGCTTTACTTTCTGCCTCCGTGTTGAACGAATACGAATTGGAAGCGTTTTAGCATAGCTATACAAAAGGCCAATGTGGCGAATCGCAACTTAGTTTAAAAGAAGTCCTCCTTGTGAAAGAGTTCATTGGACCTTACCTATATCTAACGCCAAGCATTAATGTTAGCATTACTGTGTTCCGGTATTGAAGGATAAGGGTTCTGGTGATATTACAGGCACATAAGTTAGACTAAAAATGTTATTAAAATACAAAACAAAGAGGTCTGTTGGTTCAGCCACCCACAGTCAACTTATGTCTCAGAGTGACAGGCGCGCACCTCGCAGGTTGTGGCATTGCGTCTGTTATGCACAGGCCTGTCGCTTACCACCAGGCGCACGTCTTATACGATACCTGGTATCACGACAGTGTTAGTTTAAGACACTCATTAATATAATCATATCTAACCTAACAACAATGATCGGAGCCATAAACCATCGATTATACGATCAATAACGAGTTTCTTAATCAGTTACAAAAATAGTCATTACGAACGTGTTTGCTTTATTGTTACATGTTGTTTTGTGAACCATAAAGTTTAAATTAAATATAACGACGAAAAAACACGTTTCTTATTTTATGAAGTTGTGTCGTTTTCGATTGTAGCGTTACGTTATTTTCATTATAATGTTACATTGTCTGTTCCTAAGAATGACCGGGTTAGTCCGGTGGAATTTTACGTTTAATATTTTAAATACGACATACTGCAAAGTATTAAAATTGAACACATCGCACGCGCACACACACACACGTACACACAATTCACATACATACACATACTCAATAGCGCCGTCCTATAGGAAAACCCTGTATCTCGGGTGCCACATTCATCGTAGACAACCGCAATTTACACCCAAACTCACGAGAGAAGTAGAAATAAATGTAGGCAATACAAGGCATGGCAGACCAGTATGGTTTACGGTTACCCATTCGGTTCATAGTTTACGGTTACTTCGAATCACCTTGAAGTCGTCTCGTCTTAGCACTTTCAAAGTGAAATGCAAGAAATGGTTACTTTCAAAGAAAAGATCGTCAAGTAATTAAATAGATGTACCTTAGTAGAATTTACGCATAGTTTTTTATTTATTAACTGTTATTTATTTTTATTTTATTTTTTAATATGTAGCGTATCTAAATTTCAAATGAAGATTTTAGAAATTGAATATTTTATGTGATTTATGTACTGTCATGACATTATGATATAGTTAAATAATACCACGTGACGGAATTATATTCATATTCATATTCTTTATTTGCAAGTTACATGGTTATATAATGGAATCTCCAGAACGTCTCAGGCCGCCAAAGATCAGATCACGATTTGGCCCGAAATTATTATATATTTATTTTTATTTATTTATTTCAACTTTATTGCACAGAAAATAGCCTATTTGACCTGAGATATATAATAATAATTTGTGGGACAGTCATACCAATCGTGAAACGTATTCCAGCAGGTTTAGCATGAGGGGAAATAGGCAAAACTTAAACGCGTAGAGATGTCTATCTCCCTCTTCTCTAGCGATTATGTCTTACCTCCGAGCACAACGTAACAGAGAAACTCTACCGTAGACAAAGTTTTCTCTACGTGTACTTTCTGTCTTCTGCCCCAAGGGTAGTAGAGATGTTTCGCTAAAACGATCTGTCCAAAGTATACAAAATTTAGCTGTCGTGCTATGGTTGGAGAGAAATTGTCGTTATTTGACATTTGTATGTACGCCTATAGATAATAATTCATAGTGACGTCATTTTGGTGAGAAAATTGACAGTTCGAAGAAGTTTTGTCTTCCTGCTCATGCTAAGCTTGCAGAGGCATAACCCTGAATGCTTGAACCAATTTCAAAAACTTGTTTTCTAATTTGGTTGCAAAGAGAAAGAAAACACAAATTGTACAGAAGTTTAATTGTGCCGAACATTACAAACAAACATACAAACGTACTGACCAGCATACTACAATAAAAATGATTGATTTCATCATATTTCTAAACAAAACTAAAAATTACGTGATCGAAGCGATCGTAGACGACAAGTTTGTCGTTCTAATTAGCGAGAATTGAAATGACAGAGCATTTCTTATTAAATATTTTTTTAAATAAACACACGACTACGCTATAGTCGTGTCATTGTCACGAATGGATGTAAATTATAATGAGTCAGAACGATTAAATCAATTGCCTAATCTCAAACTAAGGAATATCGACTGGCAATTACCAGCTGCTTACAAGCAAGCAACACTAGGGGTGGACGATTTTTTGGAACTTAATGGATCACAGGTATATCTCTGAATCGATTCAGAATTAGGATCGTATGCTCTTGAATCGATCTTATAAAAATCGTTTCAAAATTGTAGCCACCAGACCCAGTAGAAGATGTCGTAAAATCGAAGACAATTTAAGTTGACTGTAATATGTTGGCATCGAGTATATAACCAGAAATAGAGACGAAATAAGGGCCACATACTCCTGGTAACACATTAGCGATACTGCTCTTATAAATATCAACTCTCGTTTGCACTGAAATATAGACAGGCCAACTCATGACCTGTGTGTACGTCTCCGTATATTCCAAAAATATTCTGTATTTATTGTAATAAAGATAATATCTGTAACAATGCCGTGTAGTTCTTAATAGGTGCGTCTTATTATCAAAAGCTTTTTATCCATCTATATCAGAAGTAGGGAACCAGAGTAACCGATAATGATGAAAACCATTTTCATAATTTCACTTAAAAATCGCATTGAAATGGATCGATCGCTAGATCATTATATTGAATCGATCTTCCTAAAAATGGAATCGTAATGTGCGTCTCTAAGCAACACTTTTGTGCAATAAACTGTCATTTTACTCCATCTTCAAAAAAGACTATACGAAGACACAAAGGCAGACTGACAAAGGCTATATTTAACTTCGTCTTTTAACGTCGCCGTCGTTGACTAAAATTTAGTTCTCGTTACACTGTTTGTGTATATGCATATATATACTTCATTATTACGTATTTTAACAAAGAACTATCATAGTTCGTATTAGGCCTTAAGTATCAATAAAGATCGTCATCAGAATTGTAATTCACTATAATAGACAAAGCATGTTAATAAACAGTTAGTGAATAAGGAAATTGCGTACAAATAAACGTACGTACGGGTGTCAGCAGATTATATGTTGTTATGTCAGCAAGTTTTGTAGCGTAATAAACATGACTTTGATTATTTTATTGTATATGATGATATCGTATGAATTCACATGTTTAAATGCTAATCAAAAGATCTAAATGAGGTCCTCCTTATTCTCTTCCTTCTATAATTCTACTAAAAATCTACAGTGGTATATTACATGCCCTTAATAAGCTTCTTTAAAAATCAACATGAAAATGAAAAAAATATCTCTATGATAGTTATATGGACTTAAGAGTCCATACTATCTCAAAAGGCTTTGGTTGATTTCACAGCACTTTAGCAGTGACAGTGTTGAAGTAATCACTTTGGAAAAAATATATACTATAATTGAGGATATACACTGATTACTATACGGTGTGAAAACACGATTCGAAAAATTTTTTACGATAGGTAAAAAAACACAAACTTACAACGAAATTTCACAAGAAAACCGGTATATTGATATTGATAATAATTATTTTTATATCAACTGAACTAAACAGAACTCGTATAGTATACGATATACATTTTTCAAATGGTTTTAATTTCGTTTGTAAAAAATAAAATCTGAAATAAAGCCGACCAGATTCAGTACGGGAAAAATTTTAATTCCAGCTGAGGTAGTACTGAGTCTTAACTGTGGGAACTATAGGTCTAATCTACGCATACATTAAAACTTTGACGTCATATTTGCAACCGCCATTAATGCATATCTGTTTATCAACCAATAACTATAAATTTTCCAGTGATCATGCCTTAAAACGATTATTGTTGATACATTACAATTCTAATGAATAATAAACAATAAATATAAGCTATGTACATTTTGTTAGAAACTGTTTAATTTTTGTATGACGAGGGAAGAGAGGGGTAATGCGACTGCCCATCTTTGTAGGGTGTTAGGTATCCTATCTCTCAAGCAGAAGCCGTGAGTTTGCATCCGGGCTAGCACTTCTGAATTTCTTGGAATTTATTAGCGAAATATAGTTTGAGATTTACTATCATTAGTTTTCCGATGAAGGAAAACATTGTGAGAAAGCAGGTCGAAGATGGTTCGTCACGCAAGGAAAACGAGGGACGTTCGCACTATACGCATTTAGCCTGTATTCAGAGGAGCCCCGTGTCCAGTAGTGATAATAATGATAGCTCTTTTATAAAAAAGAAACCGTTCGCAAAGGTTTGTGGAATTACATCTATCTGCTAAGGTTTATAGAAATCGGTTTACAGAAAGTGGGTAAAATCCAATAAACTCTATTCATCTCCTAATTTGTCATCTTTACAGATGGGATATCTTCAAATTTGTATTGAACCACTAGTGGTACTAAAGGGGTACCTCCCCTTTCCAACAAAAAAAGAAACAACAATATCGGTTCATAAATTCCGGAGTACTCGCGGAACCTCCTTCTTTTCTTGAAATCGATTAAAAATAATATGCGTGCTTAAAATTTTCCCAAATCCCAACCCACGTGAAATAGGCTATAATTTCATCATTTGTCTATGGCACCATGGCTCCCTTTTGAAACTTTTGAAACTTTTGAAAAATAAAACAGCTATATTTATGGTACGTCGTAAATGTTATTTCCATCACGGTTATTTACTTAACAAAGAAAACTTTTAACTTAATTACTACCTAAACAATTAACTTAACCAGTTGTACAATGACTAAGTTAATTTCATCTCGTGTTACAGTGTTCAGTACAACCAGTAAATTACATAATATATGTACCATTATCGTAGTTAATTAGAAAAAAGAACATTCTTTGTTTCTTAATGTAAAGAAGAGCTCTAGGGAAGCACTTCGCAATAATGTTCGCATTACTGCTTGGCGGCAGAAATAGGTAAGGTGGCAGTACTTCCCAGGACGACTCTTTTACAAGAAGCTTCTATTAAAACTTGCATTTTAGGGTGACGGGTACAGTGGCATTGCCCCTAAGATCTTTGCGATTAAAAGCTCTGAGTGGCACTGCAATTATTATAGATGGGCGTGTAGGTTAAAACCAGGCGCACGTCTTGTTCGTCACGTAATTATAAAAATGAAGTCCTAATAGTATCTGGATATATTCCATTGCCGCGCATGGGTTTTTCCTAACGATATAATTTTTAACCTATAGTAAGTTCTTTTTAAAATAGATATTTTTTGGCAGTTCCTTATTCTAAAAATGTGGTTTTAATTGACTATATCACACATACTGTACAAGGGTCTGGAGTAGCCAGGTGTCTACAGATCCAGTTTCAGTCTCCGATTGCGGACATACCATATTTTACTGCTTTGTTGTTTCTTTTTTGTTGGAAAGGGGAGGTACCCCTTTAGTACCCCCAGTGGTCAAATTTGAAGATATCCCACCTGTACGGATGACAAATTAGAGGGTGAATACGGTTTATTGGATTTTATCCACTTTCTGTAAACCGATTTCTACGAAACTTGGCAGATAGATGTAATTCCACAAAATTTTGCGGTCAGTCCCTTTTTTATAAAATTTTTACACCAATGATAATTTTTATACAACGACATTTCTGCGTACGACAAAAATCCAAAACACAATACTCTATATTATTTTTGAAATGATAAATGTGCACAAATTTTTATTTACATGGACCCTAGGGTTTCTTGCTCATTCTTCTCACAGGAATATGCCTTACGAATAAACAGTAGAGTTTGATGAGCATGACGATTTCAAATGTAATTTGCCTAAGTAGGCAAAATGAAATAAAGATTTGAGTTTTATTTAAACAGTAAATGGTTTGTCAGCAATCGGAGACTGAAACTGGACCTGTAGATATCTGGCTACTCCAAAGCCTTGTACAGTATGTGTGATATAGTCAATTAAAACTACATTTTTAGATTAAGGACCGGCCAAAAAATGTCTATTTTAAAAAGAACTCGTTTTTTTTTGTATATAAAAATGTTCTGGCAAACTTCCGCTTCCTATTTCTTGTTTATCCTTGTGCAATTCAAAATTGGAATAAGTTAAAACGAATTAAAAACATTTTGAATGTTTTTGGCGGTTTTGAAAAGGCCCAAAAGTAAAAGTTGTTCTGGATTTATGAACGGAACTTGCCCATAAAAGGATTTTTAATTTTCCTCGTTAATTTGTACGTTACATAACCAATCCTGTATTAGTTTGACCCTAACCTTGCCTATAGTTTTAAAGGCAAGGTTAGGGTCCCCACACCCAGCAGTGTCAGGTGGGATTTTGTACAGATCAACGCTCAGTAGAACACAATTTTGTCTAATGTAGTAAGGTTGTGTTCAGTGATATTGTATAACGGAACTTTTCAAAGGTACAATATTCTTTAGATGGCCACTGGACAGCTTTCTAAATTTGAATTTTGAACCTTGTATTCTTTTTGTCATACTTAGTACCAAATGTTGTTCTGTAGATATTATTTCGTAACAAAAACTCGCGTTGCTTAATTTAAAAAATGTATTGCCATTTGTCAATATTAGAAATTAATTAGCAGTTTTAACGTTTTGTACGTATTTTGTTTTTCAACGCGTTATACGTAAGAATGGAATAAATTCAAAAATATAATAAAAAATATAAGGAAAATTGTTACTTGATTTTGCATTATAGAATACGCTTACATCGTTAGGCACGGAGGAGTCATTTACAAATTATGATATCAGTTTTTTACACATACCTACATTTTCACCACAGATTAATAAGTAATATTCAAGACAGCGGAGTTAGATTTTTAATATGTTTTTTTACAATGAAAGTAAATGGCCTCTTAACCTGTATTTCTTGATATAGACGAAAAAATCCAGAGTCATTTAGAGCTTTAAATTGCAAATATCTGTGGGGTACTGCCAATCCGCCCGTCACCCTGAGACATAAGTTGACAAATGCCATATGCCTGTCATTCAATAGTACGCTTGAGAAATAAATATAGTGGTGGTACCCAGGACGATCTCTTTTATTTGTTGAACGATGGCTATGGAGTGGAGTTCCCTGCCTGTAGACTTGATTTTTTTTGACGATTGGTTTAATAAATTTTATGTTCTAATGTAATTCTGTCAAATTGTAATTTAAATTCAACAATAATGAGATTAGTTCTGTTTTCCTTAAAGTTATTTATTGTGGTAACAATTTTATAGTATTTATTATTAATTTTTAAAGTTTATTTATTGATTTGTAAATTCAATTTCGTAATTGTATATATATCCATGTTGGGTCCGAAATAAATGATTTGATTCTTCTATATTAAGCATATTTAGTATTATATTTACTTAATTCATGACTGTTTAATGTTTATATATGGTCCCGCTATCGGCCATGGAAAACATTGTAATAAAACCTACATATCGAATGTTCACAATCTGGAAAACTCACCTACCTACGTTGAGCTATCTCTTTAGAGCATTTTAGTGATAGTAATTAATATGGAATACACGCTGAAAAATAATTGATTAAATGTGATTTTAATTGTGCAATTGGTTGGTATAGAAAAAAAAACATGGGTTAAATTATGAGTCCAACCAAGACAATTGGTTCAATATAAGATGGACAATGGACCGAAGTCCAGAAGTTGACAGATTAAAGATGCCCGGGCTGTATGCGTAAAGAGAATGATACCAAAATATAATGATATAAATCAAGAGTAGAAAACATCTGTGCCGAGGCAAATATTCGACACCTCGGTGGTCGGCGGTCCCGGGTTCGGTTCCCTATAGGACCAATTTGGGAAATGAACTTTTCTAAATTGGTTCCAGTCAGGGAATTTCCTAGTTTGAAACCATGTAATTGATGTAGTTAGAACGCAGAAACGAATTTTCCTAGGTGATCTGGGTAGAACAAAGAATTCCTTGGTATGAGACCAGATTTTGTTGTGGTTGTGAAGTACAATTTGATTTATAATATTGTATACATCAATAAAACTATTTTCAACATATCGCTGTTTTTTTGCTCCCAATAGGTATTTATTATACTTTATACAAATGATCATACTTTAGTTCCAATTCTCATACCAACCTCCTTCAACCTCCAATGAACAAAATATAGTTGAAGTAGTTCAACTATATTTTTTGGCCATTTTCTGTTATTTTTGTAAAGAGACATATTTTGTACTAATATTATGATCCCAGAATTTTGTGAAAAAAAATAAAGAAACAAAAAACAAAATCGAAAAAAACAAAAACAAAAAAGAGTTTGGTGAAAAAAAGGAAACAAAAAACAAAATAAAAACGGAACATATCGAAAAATTAAGTTGTCATAATGTTCATGAGGTATCAATACGTAAATATTGCAAAATATAATAGTGATTAACCTATAAAGTCAAAAAACGACTATTTAAACGGTTTTAATTAAATTAAGCATAAAAAATATGAATAAGAAATAGTAAAAAATTTTCAAACTTACCCTTAGGGTATCTCCCGACGTGTCCACTCTTTCTTCTCTCAAAAAGACGGTTTATTATAGCATCTTTTCTCTCAGTAAATTCGAATTCGTCGTATTTGCTATTCAGTCCTTCGCATTCGGAAAAATTTGCTTCGAAAGTCGAAGTATCAATGTCACCCTTCTTTAGCCGATTGTTCGACGTTTCTCTCAACTCCTTGTCACCATTAGGATATTGTTTTCCCGTCACTCTGTTCCAAATTTGAACTAAGTCCTTCATTTTTACGGCAAAACCTTAACGGTGATGAACGAATGAATTTCTCACAGTTCCAAATTCAAAGTCTTAACGAAGATTCTCGAGCGGAATTCCTAATTCAAATTTAATTATTCAAATTAACTATTTTTATTTTTTTAATGATCTAGAAGCATGTCACCGTTTTGTAATGATTTTTGTCTCATAGGATAGTGTCATCACACATTATGCCACCATGTAGGTATCACAGTTGTCTATTTGCAACAGAAAAAAAATCCAACGAGAAAAATATAATACATTTAAAAAAATCAATACTTGCAACACTAAAATTCATACAAAATCACAGCATCAAAAAAAGAACACTTTGGAAATGAGCAAAATTCAAAGTTCAAAAATATCACATTCGAAAGAACTACAGCAGCGCTTCAATTGTCGATTGTCGAAGTTCGACAACGCGCAAATGGTTGTCGATAGTATTTGAACGCGGACGGTAGTATAATGAAATCGCCCGCGAAGAAACCAGCTTTATATCAATGTTGCGACATTCTCGCTGGATTCTCGCGACCGCTTCTACGTCACTACAGCCTTCATTCGCCGCTACATACGTCACAAAGGTAATTTCTGCAATCTTCTACCGGAGTGATAATTGGTGACTCACATTTGGGGTAATCCATATATTTTAAACCTAATAATGTTCTAATTTTAGAAATCTTCAGTTGCAATTTAAGGAAAAATACCTAATTCGTTTTTTAATTTCTTTTTTATTATTAGATTTTCGTCATCGTACCAAATCTTGGACATAGATATTCTCTAATGAGACAGTTTTTTTAATTTATGTTATCAAGGGACGGGACGAACGAGTCGTGCGTCTGATGGTAAGCGACACACCTGTCCGTAGCAGTTTCAGTGCCACTCAGAGCTTTAAGATGCAAAGTTCTGAGGCGCACTGCCATTGCGGTCGTCACTTTGAGACAATTCCCATGTGCCGGTAATTTCACCAGTAATTTCTAGAACAATGCGAGGAAATAATAAAAGAATGATATGACCCTTACAGGCTTAAAATATGCAGGTAAAGAACAATAAAAACTTAAATATTAGGAACTAAATTTAGAATTCAATTATGTGAATACAATTGGGTCCCCGCGGCAATTGGGTCCCCAAGCATCTTGGGCACCTTGCCATGGGTTTTTTGTTGTTATAACATCAATGACGGAACGAGCAAGGCGTGCGCCTGATGGTAATCTACACCTGTCCATAACAGTTGCAGTGAAACTCAGAGCTTTAACTCGCAAAGATCTGAGGGGCACTGCCACTGCCCCCGACACCCTGAGACATAAGTTGACAAGTCCCATGTGTCTGTAATTTTAACAGTAGGGTCACATGTCCAACAATGAAACACCAAAATTTCAAACATTCATAGTTCTGTTTGAAACATTTAAAGTCAAGGGTAATTTTATTTACACAGATTGCCAATTTAATTGAGCGTCGAATGTCTTAAACAGATTTTTTACACAGTTTATAGATAATCTTTAATAAGGTTTTTTTAATGGGATATATTTCATTGTGTCCACAGTTATGTACACAATAAAACACCTTATATTCAACAGTGAAACAGGGTAATTATTTCGTTATTTTTGTAATTATGGGAATAAATAAATAATAAAACCTATTTTTTATATATAAAAATGCTTTAATCTACATAATCTTTTCGAATAGATTGGTTATTTTTAATCACAAGAGATAGTACTATAGAAGATGTAACTCAGATTGCTTTGCTTAGAGATACTTTCATAAGAAAACTCAATAAATATAATTGTATCGTGTATTCAATTTGGAATCTAGTTTCGAATTGCCAAGATCTTAATATCTTTTTTCTCTTACTTTTTGAAATACATTCTAAACCCAAACCTATATTCATTCAGCCAGTATTTCTACTCATAGAGTAGATCTTATACTACAGTACACAATGAAACATTATGTCCATGCCACTGTTTCATTGTGATACGTCACAATAAACTCAAAAAAGTACAACTAAATTTAAATGTTTTCATTTCTGATCTAGTCTCCGTAAATCTATGAAACATGTACAGTACTAAGCAATATTTAGCAATACGGGATTTCCAAGTATAATTAAGTACGAGACGACGAAAATTGCAAAAAATTAATTACTTTTTCGCCCATAAATCAAAACAGACTCTGAAAAAAGTCTGGTTCTTTGTGACGGACTCGCTGAACTGAACTAGAGGGGGGTTCCGCAAGTGCACGCTATTTTGCACTATTTGGTAACGTCGCATTTTCAAATTATCGCGGTGTTTCATTGTGTACGAGTGTTTCATTGTTGGACAGGTCGTAGGGACCCTTGCCCTTCATAACCGGAACACAGTAATGCTAATATAACTGCTTGGCGGCAGAAATAGGTAAGGTGGCAGTACTTCCCTAGACGAACTCTTTCACAAGAAGGTCTACTGCTACTAAAAAGATTTAGGTAATTGTCCAAGGGGTGATTCACGTAATTAAACCGTTACGATATCGTAGCGATTTAGTCGTTGATCTGCTTTTTCGGATTCACGTGTGACAGTGCACGTTAACGAGTCCAATTTTAAAGTCGTTCGATCCAAATGTCTATTCTATTCTATTTTTAAAAAGAAGGATTGCTTCTCTTTTAGAATTTTGCCAATGTCTAGTCAGTCATGGGAGCTACACTTTTATTTATTTTCCAATGTTTAAGCATTTAACACTGCTCTTTAGTCTATTCCAATTCTGAAACAATACAACACGACACAATATAGGTACCATCACCATTAATGATATAAATAAAATTAAAATAAATAGTGTTATAATTTAAGTTTGTTAATACTAATAAAATCAGTAATTAATTTCAGTAGGGGATTTGAAAAGACATATAGCAGAAACTGGAAATTTACGGGACCCGGAATGGACGGTGGAAGACTATCGTAGATGGAACAAGTTCTGGAAGGGCAGCTGAAAAATATATGGTCTGGGGTACCTTCATCTAGGCCACATTCACAAATTGAGTTATCCCGTATTCTAAGTTTTGCCAGATGGATCGGGGTGCAGGCATGACCAAGGCGAAGTCGGCATATCGTAGAAGTTACAGATTTACTGAATCCTTTAAGGTTAAAAAACCAAGGTTTTTTGGGGATACTTATTTGGATGTCAGCATAGTACTTGCCCTTGATAAGCTTGATTTTAGATCCAAATATCGTTAAAGCGTATTCTGCTAAAATTTTGACAGTTCTTTCAATAGACTTTCAACAACTAAATGTCATATTTCACAATGTCACGCTTCTATTCTACTCATATCAACGTTCGTTCAAGTGATACATGAACACCCATTTTGAATAGGACTTCGATCGAACGACTACGTAACTTCAATGATATTTTGAGAGCTTGAACTTACGTGAATCGCACTACTGGTCCAATACCGGTTGCGAATTGACGTATGTTTGAAGGCTTCTACAAAATTCAGATTAACATTACATTGTTTCACATTAATTTAATTAAATGCGAAACGTAACAACCTAGCAGTGTACAGGAAGCTAAATTGTCCATTAAAAAGAGTTTAGTTAACATAGTAATGGCTACCACCTTTAAACAATATCGTAAAAACTTCCATTAATTTATTTCTTATAATTATATTACTAATTCTTGGCAATACTACGTAAATGACTCATACAATTAAACGTCTCATACATACATTTTGTAAATATGTTAAGTATACAATGTATTTATGAACCTTGAGTGTGCTCTTGTATAAAATGCTTGTAATTGGGCCAGCATAAATGGCAGTGGCGTAAAACTCTCCTTTAGAGGAAATCCGTGTTCAGTAGTCGAACGCTTGCGAGTTAATGATAATGATAATAATAATAATGTAATAACCACACCAATTGCCTGGTCTTAAACAGTAGCAGTAGAGCTCCTTGTGAAGGAATAGTGTGAGCATTACTGCGTTCCGGGTTCGAAGGGTAAGGGTGCTGGTGAAATTACAGGCACATGGGACTTGTTGTTGTTGTTGGTTATGTCTCAGGGTGTCGGGTGCAGAGGCAGTGTTCCACAGATCTCTGTGATTTAAAGCTCTGAGTGGCACTGCAAATGTTATAGACAGGCAGCGACACGCCTGCCATGAGGCGCACGAATTATTCGTCTCGTCACTTAGTTATTATAAAAAAGAGATCCAGCGCACATTGTATAAGCCGTTGGGTTGGGTATAAATGATGATCACAGAAACGTCGAGGAAACACACTGAGTGAATAATACTTCTCATTGAAATACAGGAATTATTACACTGTATTTTGTCCTACTTTTTTAACTAAACAATTTACCACTGCGATACCGTAGGTTTCGGAAATACGTTTTGTAATTTGTGATTTAAATTTGTATTAACGTATTGAATAAAGCTTAGTTGGTATAGCGTCTGCCACGGTATGCTAGAAGACGTCGGTTCGAATACGGCCAGATCGAAGGAATTTTTTCTAAATGTTCGATCTCTGTATTAGTAAGTATAACAAACTAGTCGAGTAATTTCACAAAAAAATAATTGAATATTAATTCAATAAAAATTTACAATACAGTGAACAGCGACATCTCTCGCCAGGGCTGGTAGCTGTAAAGGTTTCTAACTGGGTGATAAAACTTTCATAGATTTCTCATAGATGGTGCTACGACTAAAAAGTCGTTGAAAAACCAAATACAAAGACACGACGCAAGCACATAGAAAAATTCGTGGGGTCCGCTGGTTTGTTCCGTGGCTTAGTTGGTATAGCGTCTGGCACGGTAAGCGTAAGACGTCGGTTCGAATCCGGCCCGATCGAAGGAATTTTTTCCGAGTGTTTGTATTAATAATTATATTGAATAAATTTTACATTGTCGGTTGCAATTGGTTTTAATTTTGACGACTTATGTTATTAATTAACTTCAAAAAGGAGGAAGTTCTCTATTTGTCTAAACTTTTTTTATTATTTTTGGTGTGTGTTAAGTGTATACTCCGACATTTCGATGATTCTTTGTTTGTTGGAAAGGGAGTACCTCAGTACTGGTGCTATTCAAATTTTAAGAAAATATTCCATCTCTAAGAGTATATAACCAGAGTGGTATATAACCAGAAATAGAGACGAAATGTTATTTAATTTGTTTGAAAACTATTCTGCCAAATTATTACGGTGACGACGCACCGATTGGCCAGCCCGAATTCACAATAATTGACGGATATCGTTAATTGTTTCACTTCAAATTGACCAGTTTAACAGTTTAAGTTTGCCCTTTATTTTTAATAATTCTTGAATGATAAAGGGAGGTCTATTTTTGATCTATTTTAATCTTTGAGTTGACGATGAAGATTTCTTTACGATATTTCGTTCGCCACGTAATAGTATATTGTGTATTAAGGGCGGTAAATAAGAAGTCAGTAAGGAGAGCTTGTTAGAAACCCGAAGCCGAAGGCTGAGGGCTTTTACGACTAGAGTTTTGTAATTATATTTTAAACATATTGCTAGCTATTCTTCCTAAGATTATACAACTCGAACTAAAATGTTATAAAAGGCACAGACGCATGCAGACACAATGTATTAGATATAAAATAAATAATTTCCAAATACTGAAAATACTGCAGAATTTGAATGCACAAAACGAATTTAGTAAAATATAGTTCAATTGCCAATGTTTCCTTTATTTATACTTCAAGTTTATGAGAAATTTACCTACATTCAGATTTTTCGATAATAAAAACATTTTGCTTAATCATGACGTCAAAAATCCATAGGGCGATAATGTAATGAAAAAGCTCGTGGCCATAATTTAGGACATCACGGTCGACTTGCCTGCATGATTGATGATTTCCCTCTTAAAAACGTCTATATATGTACTTATGCACATTTTCCAAAGACAAAATAATGGATTGTCTATGGATTTCGAAAAGACTTCGACTCAATAACCGGAATGGGGAAACCGGCCGAACGCGATTTATTTTTAACTCTATCTTTCCGTTTTTGAATTTTGAATAATTCTTTCTGAGAAGTATAAATATTGCGAGTCATCATTAGTACGAGTTATTGGTCATAGAAAACACAGCAATAAAAACGGGTATACAAATTATGTATTGATTGGAAATAATTCCGCCAAAAGCCATTGCGGTACCGTGACCGCATGACGCGAATTTGGAAGCCATTTTTTATTTAAATAAACGTTTGTTTATCGGACGTGGATTCCTTATTTTTTTATTGTATTTTTAAAACCGATTAGCACCGTTGGAAGATTTTTAAACATAATATAAGGTATCTATTAATAGATTGTACACCAAGCGCATAAAACGCGTCATTTTACCCGCGACGAGAATATTAGATACTTAAGTCGAGTGTAAAATGGGTTTTAAGAACGAGTTATACACTCTGCTTTTCACTTCAATTGCGAGGAAATTAAACAGCAATATTACAAATAAACGATTATTTAATTAAAATTGTGTGTACAATTACAACAATTAGACATATTTAATGTGATGGTTTTTTTTATTTTATGCACTAGAGCATAAAATCCCATTTTATGCAGCCTACACCCAGCATAAATACGAACTTCAAGAGCATGAGAAGTGAAAATTAATAACTTTTGTAAGTATAGTTTAGAATAGTGTGGTTTGCTTTAAGAGTCGATCCTACCTAAGCTTGAATTAAGTTTTTTTCCCCTATTAATACGATTAATTTTGCTTTGCAGGGACGCTGGGTTTATTTTACAATTTATTTTTTTACAAACGAAATTAAAACCATTTGTAAAATGTATATCGTATAGTAAAACGTGGTCTATTTAGTTCAGTTGATATAAAAAAAAATCATTAGTATAATTATGTACAGTGGGTATCTATTGTAAAATTTCGAGGTAAGTTTGTGTTTTTTCTGTATAGTGAAAATTTTTAGAAATCGTGTTTTTACACCGTAAACTAAATAGTGTATATCCACCATTGACTTACAATTATATGGACGTCGGGTCCGCGCTAAAGTGTCCGAACTTATAGGGCGTTAAAATCGTATACTAAGCGTCATTCTCGCTTTAGTCTTCGTTTGTTCGACTGACAGCGAAGCAAGCAAAATTAGACAGTACTGCGATGACATTACAATTTAAATTCAACATTTTAGCTTTTTCATATTCCTTTACATGTCACTACGTTTAAATAGGTTGACTTGGGACATTTTTTTCGTGGTTTTTGTAATAGACCCGTCGTCCATTTATTTGTAAGTCAATGATATCCACAATCTTACTGTATTTTTTATTCCAAGGTGATTGATTCAACACGTTCGCTGTTATGTGGTATCAGTCAAAGCCATTTGAGATTGTTCGAGCTCAGGTAGTAGAGATCGTTTATTTATTTAACAGATGTATTGAGTAATTACAAAGCAGATTACGTTTATTTGGCGGGTCAGTAATTATTTTAACAAAATTTAATGTTGAAACTATTTCGAGATTTGGCTATTCAACATAAGTCACGCGTCAGCTGAGAATTTTATTAATAAAAACTTAAACTTATATATTTTATCCGTTTAAATTTTTTTGTACATTGATGCTAGTTAGCAAAATGTGTTGTTTATGGTTTTTGTTTGTATAATACCTAGATGTATTTTTATCGAACTATATGACTGTCGTATTTAAGCATAAAAATGTATTAACTAATTTCCTAGAATGTAAACCTTTCTCCAAAAAGTTGTCATTTCGTTTTTGTGGCTTTATTAAACCAAGGTTGAGAATTTGAGGATCGTACAGGTCGTAGTTGCCTGTTACACAGATTACTTAACAGATACACTATTCCCATATAAAATCAAAAATATCAACGCTAATATAATAGCCTACTAAATCTGACTAATGACACCAGGTGCTCACTACGAGGAAAAAGAACCTAAGCACGCGCTCACAAACCGCGCCCGCCATGTGGTCATGCAGTCTTGCGGAACCGAATGCTGAGGTTGTACAAGAATTGTAATGTAAATGAAAGACGCAAGCGATACACTTAGCGGTAGGCACTTGTCGCGTAACCTAGAACGAGAGACGGAGTCTTGTCTGTATGATCGCCCGTGGAAAAGAGCAGCTATACCCATGAAACCTTGGTTTTCTGGCTGTCATATTGGTATACATAGCTGCCAATTATTTACATAGCTACATAATGGTATTTACATAATCTCGCAAATCCAAACATTTTAGGTTCTTTGTCATCAATTTGTAAAATTTGACATTTATTTGACTATTTATTCGAAGATCCCTTTTTAACTAACTTCATAAAAGGAGGAGGTTCTCAATTCGACTGTAGTTTATTGTGTGTTTTTTGTGAACCGATTTTGATGATTCTTTTGATGATTTTGATTTAAATTGGAAGAAAATATTCCACCTCTAAGGGTGGCAAACTGGGGGATGAATCCGGTTTTGCGGACTTTCCGGTAGCCGTTTTCAATAAAACTTGGCAAATAGATGTAATTCCACAAACTTTGGAGGTTGGTTTTTTTACAAAAAAGTTATACACTTTTTATTTAAATAAAGAGAAACCCGAAAAGTTCTCATTCAAAGACTTCAATCTACTGCGTACATACGAGGAGCGGCTGAAAAGTAATCTGTTTTGATTATTTTCAATTAAAAAATAATAAAGGTCACTGTCGTGACGCATTCCTTATTTTTCTTTTCTCAAAATTGGTAACACTCCTTTGGCTATTACTTTTCGCATTGAATGTGCAAAATGACGGATGACAAAAAGCAGAATGTTTACAAATTAGCAACATTTTTTTGAGATACATAGATTAATCGTTTATTTGCTGAATCACAGTACATTACAAAGAAGCTTATGACATAGGTATAATAGCAATCATAAAGAAAAAGGCTAGTCTAGGTTTGCGGGTATGATCTGGAGTGTTATAAAGTATCAGGTGTAGAATTGAATATACTGTGTCACCAAAAAGGGCCCGACTCAGCATTATGCCGCAGTTCAGTCGAACTACTGCCATGATACTGCCATGTCCCAAGGTGAACCGAAGAATAGAGAATCAACACGGAGTTAGAATGTAAGGTATGTAGGTATAACCGCTCACGCGATACATGCGGCCGTAGACGCATAACACACCTAGAGGTGCCGGTGTTGATTTTATACCGATTTATCGGATATCGAAGTTATAATACAACAGGTAAAAGAACTAATATTAATTGCTATTTCGGTAACTAC